>NC_056741.1:1950972033-1950987033 GCF_019279795.1 Protopterus annectens
CTTATGGTTATCCTTGGCATCCTTGGCAACTTTCTTTTCAAAATTAGCTTTAGTTGACTTGATGAGGGCCCTCAATTTCTTACTAATGCTTATCAGGGATGATTTTTCTACTTGAGAGTTTGCCTTTTTTTTGTATAATTCTCCTCCTTTTATTGTAAAGTTTGCTTATGGCCAGGGTCCACCAGACTGGTTTCTTCTTGCTTGAGGAAGGAGTCTTGGTTTTATTTGGGATAGCACAGTCCATGCAATCCTGAAGATGCATATAGAGTGCCTTGGTGTAGGATTCCGCATCTTGGATATCATTATCCTTCTGCAAGGGAATAGTGAAGCTTTCCACTTTGGATGCAAGTAGTTTGAAGTTTGCTTTGGAAAGGTTTTTGACTATGGTTTCTTTGATTGGGGGAGGTGGAGGAGTGAGGATGTCCAGGGATCTGACCAAGGAGGGGGTGATAACAGGTGTGGTACAATGGGCGCCCATATTTGTGATGATTAAATCCAATATGTTGTCCCCTCTAGTGGGGGAACATACCAGTTGTTCAAGGGCATTTGAATTTATAAATTCTATGAATCACTGAGCATAGGAGTTGGAACATTGGTAGTTCGCCCAGTCTATACCAGGGTAGTTGAAATCACCCAAGATTATGGTGTTGGGTAGGACCTTTATATTTTCCAATGTCTCAAGGAATGCAGAGTGAGCATCTTGGGACATGGTGGGCAATCTATAACTGGCTACGACTTGAAATGTGGTTTTGCCTGCTGATAGTTGCACATGGATGATCTCTGGGGCATCATGCTGTGCTACTAACCTGGAGATATGGGTATCCTTGATGAATATAGATACACCTCCACCCTTTGTACTGTGATCCGGTAACTGAGGCCGGAAGGTATGATATGAATTGTAACCTGGCAGTGCTGGGGTGCTCTCTTGAGCCTTGAACCAGGTTTCCGTCACTGCACAAACATCGATTTTCTCCATGCTGAGGAGAGCCTCAAGTGTGTGCATTTTGAGGTTGAAACTTCTGACGTTGAGTAGCATTACCCTTAGTTTTCAGTTACCTGTGCTGGTTACAGTGGTTGGTTTGTCCTTTGAGCCTTGCCTAAAAAAGGCACTATGGGGACGGCAAGAGCCTTGGCCAGTATTCAAAAACCTAGGGGTGACAGGTGCAACCCATCTCTGGCAAAACAGCGAGGCTTGTCTATCATGTCATCCCAGGCAGACAGACACTGGATCCCCTTAGAATGACACCAAAAGCGTAGCCAATTGTTGAAATTGATCAGTTTGTCTTTATATTGTGGTATCATTCTAGTTGAAGGTAGTATGCTACTCAAGGTCAGGGTTATACCAGCTTGGGCTACATGATCAGAGAGCTCCTCAATGTCTCTTTTCATGTAGTCCAGGGAGGTACGTCTTAGATCATTCACACCAACATGTACAATGACAGCATCATACTTGTACTTGTTTTGCAGTGATCTAAGTGCCTGTGTTATGTGGCGGATCCGAGCACCCGACAGGCAGCTGACAGTAACCTTCTCCTTGTTCAGCCTGGTGAGTGGAACATCTGTGTGCCTTACTATAGAGTCTCCTATTACTAGCGTGTTAGGTATGGTGTTTTGCCTTAAGGGCTGTTGTGAGGCACACTGCTGAGGTGAATTATGTGTTTTCTGGCTTGTGTTTGGGGGTGCAGGTTGCTTGCTTGTCTGCTTTGGAGGGCACTGTTTCTTTTTTCAGATTGGTACCTAATGCCCCCGAATATGTTTTTGTGTATTTATGCGTATGTTTTGCCGGTGCTTGTTTTGTAGATTCATGTGTGACAGGTGGTGTGATGCAAGTGTGTCCCTTATCCTCTTGACTGTCTGTTACAGTCATAGGTTGAGAGTGCTTAGCCTCCAGTCTGGCTGTGTATTTGTATCTCTCACAAGTGTTTGTGTCTAGAGGTAAGAGGAGAGGGTTGTCTGTATACATGAGGCAGTTGTGACACTGTATAATTGCAAATAATATGTAAGACAGTCTCTCAGAACACAGGTTCCAGCAATTTGAACGCAGTTGTTACTATGCCAACTGAAGACACAGCAGAAAATGGGGGTGGGGTGGGGAAAACAGTTTCAACAGAGATCTAAGCAAAAACTAACAGTACAAACTTTAAAACCAAAAAAATATTCTCAGCTCTGTATATTTGCCGACCAGTCTCTCAGAACAGTGAGACAACAGTTTCAACACAGATCTAAGCAACAATTAAACTCTATAACCAAGAAAAAATAATAAATAATATAAATCATTCCACATCATATATCCTGTTATTCTATACCACATACTACATTCACTTACATACATTTATGTTTTACACACCTGTCTTTTTTGTCTGACAGCTGTGGCACCTTTCTGTTGTTTGCGTTTCTCTCTCTCTCTCTCTCTCTCTCTCTCTCTCTCTCTCTCTCTCTCTCTCTCTCTCTCTCTCAGTGTGCAACAGTTGCTAACTGCATGCAGCCTGCTGTGTAGTACTTCAGATAACCACTGTCATGGCAACCCAGTACTATAAAATACTGACTCATGTGGGCATTGTCCCTTAACCGTTCTAGTATGGAGGGCATCCTTCCTGTATGTGGGCAGCAGTGTTACAGACAGCATGATGCAATACCTCTTATAGCAAGACTTGCAGACACAGGCCAACTACACATTTTTATGGGGTTCCAGACCTACAGACGGAGTGAGTAGTGTTGTTATGTGCATTGTATATTGCTGGTCTTGCAGTGTTTGTGTGTACATAGTAGTTCAGGATGGAATGCAGTCTTTCTGCATAGCTCTCAACTGTGGGCTATCCACATGATGGCCAGTGGATTGTCTGTTTGGTTTTGTCTGTGCACCACACAGGTCTTGTCCTAGATATATCACTGGCAATATGTCTGTTGCATGTTATCAGTAAATGGCTACATCCATTTGTGCTTCTGATGTCTTATTCCTGCATAATGGTATGTTGCAACAAATCCTGTAACACCAGCAATTTCCAGGGTGTGTAACAGCAATATTGCAAGTATGGCCCTGTGTCCCTGCCTCTGTCCTCCACATATATGGCAGGCTTTGTCCTGCTGTGATACATTTAGGGGTTGTTAGGTAATGGCCTATCATTATTTACTGCTAGCATTCCTGCTATCATCCCATTCATATCGTGGACTCCCACAAAATATGTTGGTCAGGGTCCATACATGTGCTAGATACATTGACATTACCACAACTAATACATTTCCCCCTAGTGTTTGACTACATGGTGTAACTGGACTCTGGAGGCTGCTGAGTACATCTGTAATTGTTGATTGTTACTTATCTTGAAGGCAAATCCTTTGTCTACTGTTGTACTAATTGAAGGCCTTGGCCTGGGCAACATAGTATGTTATATATCCACATTGCTTGCATCTACTGTTTTGTGTGGGCCTTGCATTCATCGCTGATTAAATATTTCAAAATGTATGTGCTGTAAGTAATGGCATACATTATTGTATAGTACACAAATAAAGTTTTTCTGTGTATGCATACCTGTGTGTCATGTCATGTCCTTTGAATTGTGAGTGGGTATATGTTTAATGTAAGTGTTCTCATTTGTGGGAATGGTTGCCACACTACACATGTCACAGATACCAGTTACAGGGCTTGTGGCTGAGGGATATACTTTGGATCCATTACTGCCACACTACTTCTACACATGTATGGCTACTAATACCTTTTGTCTGAGTATATGTGTATGTACCTATATATATATATATATATATATATATATATATATATATATATATATATATATATATATATATATATCTCATATATCTTATACATATATATATATATATATATATATATATATATACCTGAACATATTTGTTAATGTATAGACATATGTGCATATCTGTACCGTTGAATTTGTACCCCTTCCACAGTGTACATTCCCTATGGTATAATGACCTTTCTGCATGATATGTTACAGATATTGCCCTGACATTTGCAGGTGAATTGGATTACTGTTAAAGCATTGTAGCTGTGTTTTGGAGGGTCCTGAAGTCAAGAACTGCATGTGCTGGATATTGGATTGCACAGCATATCCATTGGGGCTGTGTGTGGGGGGGGTAACATAGCACTAATTACCAGGTATCCCTCATTTGAGCCCGCACCCCCATTAACAGTACTTATGGTCTGTTATATTGTAGTGAGTGGTTCAGGATTTTGTTCCTATGTGAAAATGCTATACACATATCTATCTATCTATCTATCTATCTATCTATCTATCTATCTATCTATCTATCTATCTACGTATATCTACATAATTATATATGTGAAACCCCATATATATCTATACTGATATATATCTATAAATATCTATATTTATATCTTTCTATATATATATATATATATATATATATATATATATATATATATATATATATATATATATATATATATGTGTGTGTGTGTGTGTGTGTGTGTGTGTGTGTGTGTATATATATATATATATATATATATATATATATATATATATATATATATGTGTGTGTGTGTGTATATATATATATATATATATATATATATATATATATATATATATACATACATATGAACATATCTATCTATCTATATACAACTGATGTCATCTGATTACTTGTGAACCATACATATACATATGTTTATATATATATATATATATATATATATATATATATATATATATATATAGCTGTCTATCTGTCTACATTTATAGATATATATCTGTCCATATGTCCATGCATGTTCGGCTTATATTTTTGACCTGTACCTCAATCTCTTGGCAATTGACATGGATGATCTCAGGAGTGAAGTCATTCACTCGTGCCGACACTTTTGTGTTTCAGACTTCATCTCCCTCAAAATATGTGTTCTAGTACATATAACTGTGTAACCAGCAACATTTTAAGTATATTAGAGCAGTATTTGACATATATTCCTATTTGTACCCACATTTTTGCACACTTTGTCCGGAATTCTTGCATTAAGAGGTTGTGTGGTATGAATTTGCTACATTTCCTGTACTGTTGACTGATTCTGCTGGATGATATGTTTGTGAAAACACCAGGGTTATGTATATCTGCCATGGCTTAGTGGTAAATCACTTTGTGTATTGGGTGCAGGGTCCTGGGTTCAAGCCTTGGAGAGGCTGTTTATTTTGTTGCTGGGCAGAACACCAGCCATTGGATGCAAAGTGATTAAGGCACTTTTGAGCAGTTGCAAGCAGGTGTGTGTTGGTTTGCATGGAGCTAAGCAATGCTAACCTCCAGTTGCAGTTTTTTACACTCAGTTAACTTCTACTTTTCTTAATCTGTGTAGGCAATGCTTACCCCCACACAAACACACATAAACACACTTACTAATGCTTATATATGCTTACTACTGCTTATTTGTGCTTACACCTGCTTTCTAGTGCCTTATTTATTATGACACTGACACTTCACATGTGCATTTAATGCAGTACTCCAGTTCACATTTAAATTTTATTTAGTAGGTTGTACAGCAACAAAATGTTCATATACAGATTTCACATGGAAAATTGAATGTGCTGCAGTGGGACTCGAACTGAGAATGCGTGCTCATTAGGTGGATGCTCTGCCCACTACACTATTGCTGTACTGCTCCATTTGCATATATCTTCCTTGTTATCCTCTTTAGCCTTTTCAGCTGCTTTAACCATAGCTGAGCAATGGGCAGGCCCGCTCACCTACAGTTAGCTTTAATCTGTGTTTTACAAAAAATAACAGGGTTTCTTTATTTACTTTTTCAGTACTGTTGCTGTTGTACACATGGGGAACTGTTGGTAGGGATATGCGGACACCTTTGAGTTATCTCACTCATCTCTTAACACATTCTGCTTTTCTATATTGCAGGGTCATATTTATTCTGAGAGCTCTGCTCTCAGACAAGCCCCCTGCAATCATACATGCTACGTGTAAGCCTGTGAGCTTGGGCAGCACATCTGCATTAATATGCATGGCGCGCTGACATCTTGCTCCTAAATGGGCACTTCCATGCAGGAGTAGACTAGTCCTGCATGGAAGATTAGTAAATCCTGTGGAATGTTTTCACTTAAAGCAGTACAGTGGAAGGTGTACATAAATAAACACACTCTCCCTTTAGAAGTTTTTTTGCAATGAATGTTATATTTTTTAAAACTGTTTGAAGTTTGGTTAATCAGTACAGATTATTTAACTCAAAATGGTTAATGAATACAAAAAGAGTAACTAAAGACAGTTTTTTATATGTATATATATATATATATATATATATATATATATATATATATATATATATATATATATATATGGGTTCACTTTATAATCTCAAAATTCTGAAATACCGAAGTTCAGAATATCGACATCAGAAAGCCAAAACACCACAATACCAAATGCCCATAATCGCTAAATTCAAAATCCCGACACATACACACAACTGCCCCCCACATACAAACAAAACTAACCTACACTAGAAACAAGCAGTTGGGCTTGTCCCCCTACACCCCCTATGTGGATGGCTGTGTCCTCCCACCCCCCTACTTATATATTCTATCTCCAAGACCGCACAATCACACACACAAAGGCAACTCACACCCACACATTTCACAGCCCCTTGCACACACACATCACAACCAAAACACACACTAACATACAATACAGCACATAGCCTACACACTCATACAAACTTACCTGCACTTACATCCCTTCATACACCGCAACACCAGAAGCTCCAAACTTCGAGATTCCGAATTTTGCGCTTCTGGTGTTTCGTGATTCCGAGCATTCGGCATTATAATCTCAGTAAGCTGGAATTCGGTACTTCCATTTTTCGAGAGGGAACCCATATATATATATATATATATATATATATATATATATATATATAAAAATATAGATACATACATATATGTATCTATTTTTATCTAGTGCTCATTTTATGTAATTATAAATCATTGAAAAAAATAATTGAAAACATTTAATCAAAAATGCATTTTATAGAAAATATATAACATATATGCTCCTGCAAAACTTGTTTTTTGCAGGAGAGCAAACCCCCATACCTCAATTAATTATGTTTACTTAGTCAGCAGTTACACAACTGTGGAGAAAAGTAGTGTATTACTGCTCTGTAACCAATAACTGTACTCTCCTGTATTCTGCAAAACATTTAGACAGTATTCAAGGGATCTCTTCTCTTAAATGAATCATGTCTCTCTAAATTACTGTTACTCCTAAACACCCAAAAATAAAACCAAGTATGATTTACTCCAAAGCGACATTGCGTACAGAAATCTCACTTTGTTAACCTCCTTAAACTGTACCAGGTTAGAGTTTGTGCTGTGCACTAAACTCACTAAAAACCTGGAGCACTCTATAGAATCAAACCTTTCCTCACCTACAATGCAAAAAAATTAAAATAAATAACCTCACCTCCGCCTTACTGCTTCCAAATTTTTTCTAAACTTCTCCAATACTTATCTGTTTACAAAGTACACTACTCTCTCTCCTTGAGCAATGCTATAATAAAGTGACAAAATATACAGCTATTATGCCCAATAAATCCCAACATTATCTGTCACTAAAGAAGTTATCTTTTAGAACTACCTCACCACATATCCCTTTCGCAACTACTAACCACCTACAAACTTCTCTATAGGCCTGACCAATGTTCAGTCATAAGCAATACACTCCAACAAATTCAGCTACAAAGATTTTATACTCTGCTGATAAATTACTCCTACAAATAACTAAATCAAAAAACTCTGGAGGTGACACATTGCATTCTTCACATATCTCCAGACAATGGAACTCCTTACCTTTGGGCCTCAAACAAATCAATAACAATAATAAGAAGTCCTTTAAAATATACCTTAAACCATGCCTCCTGGACATATGGCTCATCTCATGCATCCCTTCGGGCTGTGCTGTGTTCTACTCCTCTCTACTAATATTAACCTCACTTCTCTCTATCTCTGCTCCTTTCTATCTCCACTGTCCCTCTTCACCTGTCTAGTCTTCCTCTGTCATTAGATTATAAATCTACCTCCCAGTCTTCATCTTTTATTTCTGACTACAATCCCTTGTCTGCAGGTACATGAGTATACCAAATTATTATTCAACTAATCTACACTACTGTAAAGTGGGAATCATGCACAACTCCAAAACTGCAGGCATGGCAATTGCCAAACTACTTAAACATTAAAACCATGGACCAGATAGTCCACATGCCCTCTAGGGGACCAAAATACTAGACCTATGCCTCACTAGCATGAGAGAGCACTAAACACACCTCTCCCCCAGTGTAATGGCCTCTGTTGTAGGTATGACCACGAAGCTGTTTCCTTTGAAAATAAAAATAAAACCCAAGACCCCTGCTAATCCATTAGCATTTACAAAGTATTCTAAGGCAAACTACCTTCTATTACGTGACAACCTGACATAATTTCAAGGCGCCCGAACCCTGAGTACTGAGTTTTCTATGTGGAATTTTTCACAGATCTTCTATACAATCATGTTAATAGATGCATAGAGACCACTGTAACTTCCAGGAATAAGCTGAGAACAAATGTAAAAAGAAGTCACTTGGTGGAATACAGACATCAATAGGCTGTACAACACAAGGAAGAAAGTAATAGCAAAATTGAGAAATATAAGTTCAGCAGGATAAAAATTGCCTCATTAATCTAAACAAACAAATCAGATCAACCAAAACTAATTTTGAGGTAAACATATTATCCAAGACCAAGAAGAACCACAGGGCTTTCTCTAGCTATATCTGTAACCTCAAAGGCTGTACACAACAATGTACAGTGCTAATTATGAATGGATCCACCTACAAGGATTCAGGAGACTGGCAAATTCAGGTCCCTCTCCCCCTTGGCCAACCCTCTAGAAATACCATCGAACATAAACCCCTAACCATCACTAGAGAACAGGTTCTAAATGCACTGTCTGATGCCAAGAACATCACATCAATGGGCTCCAATATTATCTCAGGATGCATCTTAAATAACATGAAACATGACCTATCTGGATCACTGTAGTCCCTATTTAAACACATTCACCAGTTAGACTGCATGCCATGTGAATGAAGTTCTGCAACAGTTGTCCATTTGCATAAGGGCTAGCCTTCTATGGACCATGGAAACTACAAACAACTTAATCTAATTCATCTGATATATAAAGTCATGGAAAGGAATTTCATGGAAATTATTAATAATGACACTGGAAACCTCCAGACACTGGATCCAACACAGGGTGATTTTGTCAAGGGAAGATCATACCTACTCCATCTTTTAGACTTCTTTGAAAAAGTCACCACTGAAATGAATGAGGGCAATATGGTGCATATTGCCTACCCTCACCTGGCCAATGCACATGATACAATACCCCACTTGAGCAGTGTAAACAAACTCATGAATTTAGGCATAAATCCTTGTGTTACACAATTGTCAGTTGGTTGTCAGTTGTCAGACAATTGGATTGTTAGTTGGCTCTCAGATAGGACCCAGGAAGTTAAGACTGGGGAGTGCTCCTCGATAAAGAGGTCAGCCACTAGCAGAGTCCCTCATTGCTCAGTGCTGGATCCAATCATTTTTGGCATCTGTTTCTCAGATGTCAGTTTCATCATCAAGAACCTCTGGCTGGCCAAGAGTGCAAGTGGTTGCAAACTGGTAGCAGTCACAGACTTCTCCCTCTCCACTCCCAAGACACTACTACCAAGAATGGCTAACACAGATAAATAACTGGTACTACAGATGTGATTTAAAACTCACTGCCAGGAAATGCATAATAGTACCCTTGGAGAAGCCAGCTACACAGGAAACTGCATCATTGATAATACACCCCAAAGAGTAGACTCATAGTCAGGGATTTGCAGACATGTGTAGACACTACCCAGGAACTGGACCATCATGTATCTAAGGTAGTAAGAAATTCATTGCATGTTGTTCAACTAACAAGCAAGGGTATGGTATCTAGGTCTGAGGAATTCATCTTTCCACTGAACTCAGCCCTCATCAGACCCATCATTAAGTACAATGCCCCCTTCATTTTGTACCTGACAAGGCACATGCAGCAACCGGAATGTTAACAGAGATTCCTCACAAAAAGAATACAAGGCATTAATAACATGTCCTACACAGATCACCTCAAAGCCCTAACCCTATACTCTGTCTCCTACATACTGCTGAGAGGTGATCTATGTCTGGCATACAAGGCATCCCGGGATCCCATTCTGATGGACCTCTTGTATATCTGCAAAACTAAGAGTGTCACAGCTACCCTATCCAGGGACTTAAATCTTACTTGCAACATAAATAAGCTATTTTGGAGGGATAGGTATGTGTCTCAGAGAATGCTCCTTCTCTGGAAGAGGCTTCATATCCTTGTGAATCAAAGTTCTTCCCTGACCATAACCTGGACCAGTGGAAGGGAAAGTAGAAATTCACCTCTGGTCTGTCATCTTTCTCTAATGGATAGAGGCCACCTGTGAATGTTTGGCCATGCATGTCCTAGCTTACACATACCCCTAAAAATAACTTCTAGGGTACCAAACTTGTTGGATATTTTGGGAGGAATGGCTAGACTTAAAAAAGCCCTTGTGTTCATTAGCCTAGTACATACCTATAAACCACATTACTAATTTTGTCTGTTAGCCTTCATATCATTTTATCAAATTTCTATGTAATTGATGCACTTTGTTTTTCTAATGTCATGTATGTAATGTTGTATGCATTATACTATATCTACTATAAATTTCATAACTTAATTTTTCATTTATTATATGTTGTTTGTGAACTGGAGTTTTTCTTCCAGGGCCTCTTCTGAAAAAGGATCTAATTTTTGTGCCCAGTCAGACCATCCTGGTAAACAAATGCTAATAAATAAAGAGAAAATACCACACACAGTGAATCACTCCTGGCACATAAATACAAACTTCTAAAGATACAACATAAAAGTGGGCACTGGCAAAATGTAAGTATGCTCTAGACTAACTTGCTTTGCAGCACCTATTATCCTATCATCATAAACCACACCAGCACTGACTAACTATAGCTTTCAATAGTTTTCATAAAATGAGTTTTCAATGATTTTTTTTTGACAATCTGGGATTAAATAAAATGACAATTAGATAAAATGAATGGTAACTGTGTATGTGTGTGTGTGTGTGTGTGTGTGTGTGTGTGTGTGTGTGTGTGTGTGTGTGTGTGTGTGCGTGTGTGTGTAGAGATATATAAATAGACATACATATATATATATATTTGAGTAAAATTTTGCCATAATAGTAGATGTCCTTCTCTTCACTGTTGCAGTATTCTAACTAAATGGATCTCCTGCCAAGGACAGACTAACATCTGGCCAGTATAACAAAGCCTTTAATATAATATTTACAGATGCCTTATGTCACACATTTCACGCAGGGTGATTTATTGGCAAACAGACTTCAGAACTCAAAAGCCCCAAGAGGAACATGTACAGCAAGAAGGAGAAAAGAGAGAAGAACCCCTTGGCCAGGATGGCAAGAAGAACAGGCTAGAGCAGAGGGGGCAGGAGGGGGGGAGCGAATACTGCAATAGTGAAGAGAAGGACATCTGCATTATGGTAAAATTTTACAAAATTGTATTATGTCCTTCCTTATCACTGTTGTAGTGTTCCTAATGAAAGGGAGAGTACAAAAGCTCAAGAGGAACCCCTTGGAGGAGGATGGCACTGAAATACCTTCAATAAACTCATACAGGATGGCCCTGGCAAAGCTAGCTTTAGCCTTGGAAATAACATCCAACTTACAATGTTTCGTGAAGGTATGGACAGAAGACCAAGTAGCAGCCTCAAGGATGGAATTGATATCCAACCCTTTGAAAAAGCACCAGAGGGAGCAATAGCTCTGGTAGAGTGAGGCTTTACTGAAGAAGAAATACATTTGTCATGAAAGGAATAACAAAAAGAAATGACATTAGATATCCAAGAAGAGATGGTTGCTTAAAAACAGCTAAGCCCAAAGACCTGGGATGAAAAGAAACAAGTAACTGCTCAGATATGCGAATAACTTTAGTTTTATCCAGATAATATTTGAGCTGTCTATGCAAGTCCAAGGTGTGAAGAACATTCTCACTGGAAGACAGTGGAGAAAGAGAAAAGGAAGACAAATGAATAGCTTGATTAAGGGACAACACACTGACAACCTTGGGCATAAAAGGAGGCTTAGTATGAAGAGACACCCTGTCCCTGTGAAAAACTAAGAAATGAGGAATAGCCATGAGGGCCTAAAGTTCAGAGGTCCTCATGGCCGAAGTGAGAACCAAAAGAAGAACAGTCTTCCCAAGTACAATTTTGTAAGGAAGCTGAAGCAGCAGGCTCAACAAGCAGCCTGAGTCAATTATTCAAGAACAAAACTGATGCTCCAGGAAGGCAGAATAGGCTTCCTGAAAGGCCTAAAATGAAGGATGCCTTTAAGAAATTGCTTGACCTCAAATTTAGAGGTGAGAAGAAGAGGAGTCAAGGGCAGACAAGCAGAAATTGCTGACAGGTGAGCTTTAAATGAAGCATACGCCAACCCAGCATGAAGCAGATCACACAAATAAGAGAGGACCACAGGAAGCTCAACAGATCCTGATGGCGAAACAGGCACCAGACAGAAAATCTATTCCATTTGGAAAAATGCAAATATGATTTCCTGGTAGTGGGCTTTCTGGCCTCCTGAAGAACCTGAAGCATGTCCTCACTAAAGAGGTACCTAAAAGGAATCAAAAACCTATCACCTACAGTATCAGTTGAAGAGTGGACAAGTGAGGATGGATAAGAGACTACTTGTCTTGTATGAGAATACTTAACCAGAGAGATAACTTGTGGTGAGTGACCATGGCCAAGTGAGAAAGAAGGGGAACCAATGCTGTCTGGGCCAAAAGGGAGTCAGCAATAAGATTTTTGGAGAGTCCTGTCTGATCTTGTGCAAGACTCTCAGAAACAGAAGAACAGGAGGGAAATTTTGCAGAAACACATCTTTCCAAGGAAAAGACAGAGTGCTCACTTTCCAAGCCAGAGGACTTGGGACTTTGGAACAGAAAAGAGGAAGTTGCCTGTTCAGAGTGGATGAAAAAGTTCTATCTTAAGAGTATCCCACCAATGCACAATGACCAGGAACATGTCTCTGTGAAGCATCCATTTGTGAGCTTGTGTGCTAGACCTGTTCAGAGTCTCCGCAAGACTGTGCTCTGAGAGAAGGTAAACAGCTTGAAGAGACACTTGATACTTGACATCTAGATCCTATACTTGTAGTGATAGCCTCCAAAGAAGATAGAACACTGTACCAACTTGCTTGTTGGCATACCACATCATTGTGGTAGTGTCTGTAAAAACTTTGAGGGGCCCAGGATGAAAGAGGGTATGAAAAAGCCTGGAGAGCCAGAAGCAAAGCCCTCATTTCCTTGATGTTGATGTGGTCTGACCTCTGATGATGAGGCCAGAGACCCTGAACCTTGACAGTGCCACAGGAAGCTCCCCACCCCCTGTCAAGAGCTCTTGAGTCAGGACTGGAGACTGGAAAGGAAGCACCAGGTTGAGAGAGAGAAATGATAAATCCACCACTGAAGCTCAAGCTTAAGACAGGGAAGGAAGGGAATTAAGTCCATGGGCTGACAGTGTTGAGGCCATACTGACTTGAGGTACCACTGAAGCTTTCTCATTTGGAGCTTGGCCTAAGACAGCATGGGAGTGGTGGAAGCCATAAACCCAAGGATTTTGATGAAGTCCCTGGCCCTGACTGAATCCAGAGGAAGAAGAGACTGGAAAAAGCCGAACATAGACAGGACTTTGTGGCAGGCAGACATGCCAGCATGGGGATGGTCTGGATCCTGCAACCAAAGAAAGCATGATCCTGAGAAGGAGTTAATACTGATTTTGAAAGGTTATGGTAAACCCCAGACTCTACAGTAGGGAAACTGTAAACTGGAGATCCTGAAACAGAGCTTCAGAGGACAAGTCCTGAATGAGCAGATTGTCTGCATAAGGAAAGATCTGAACTTATCTCATCCTGGAAAAAGCAACAACAGGAGTGAGGCATTTGGTAAATATCATTGGGGTCATAGAGAGGTCAAAGGACAAAGAAAAGAAAAGAAATGCAAGAAAGAGACAGCGAAATGCAAATGTTTCCTGAAAAGGGGATGGTGGGGATATGATGGTATGCATCATTGAGATCCAGAGAGACCAGAAAGGCCTGAGGAAGAAAAAGAGGAAATAACATTTGAAAAGACAACATTCAAAAGGAGGGGACCTTGAGAAAGTTGTTGAGCTGAGAAAGGTCCAGAATTGGCCTCCAGGTACCCTCCTATACTGCTTTATAAAATAATCCAACCTCCAAATAGTAATGTAGTCTAAATAAATAACAAAATAATCTCTACTTTTATTAAATGCTAACAATGAAACTGGTTTTATCACTAAAGCCAACGAAAAAAAGGCAAATGACTTTTCTACAACCACATTACAAAAATTATAAGGTACTAACCAGGAATGAAAACTACTTAAAAAGTGTTCTTTGATCCTAAAATAGTCTTCATAAATGCTGAGATTCCTAGACATTTAACACATAGTGTAGAGCCACTTGTGGCAGCTAATATTTCGACTGTTAACTGTGAGGAGACATAAATAAATTCCCTGGGATTCAAGAAGCTCGGCACAAGGACGGTTTTAGCCTTGCGTTGAGCATCCTCACTACAGATGGCGCAGCAGTGCCATAGGAAAATGTATGAGGGCACGCTGCTGCACCCACAACATGCACAGGAAATGTGTGCGAGTGCAAGGGGCATGTGCAAGTGCTCTACAGAGGCATAAACATGCCCCGACACTTGCAAAACCTACTATGCCGACTAGTAGAGCACACCCCTAATAGTAAATCAGTAATTTAGTGTCCGTGGATACCGAAATGTATGCTAAGCATACAAGACTGTCCACGAACAGTGAAATAAAATTGAAGTAGTA
>NC_056741.1:1950992033-1951017033 GCF_019279795.1 Protopterus annectens
AAACCCACGCACACCTGCTCACAACAGCTTTAATGTGCCTTAATCACTCCGTATCCAATGGCCTTGTTCTGCCCAGCAATAAAATAAATGGCCTCTGTAAGGCTCGAAATCAGGACCCTGCACACACAGCTATTGTGAGTTACCACTAAGCCATGGCAGATATACAGACATCAGACCTTATCACAAACATATCATCCAGTGCAGTCATTCAACAGTATAGGAAATGTATTCCATCATGTAGATGTATGTGTGAGTGTTTGTGTCCAGATATAGATACATACATATATATATATATATATATATATATATATATATATATATATAGATATATCAGGAACATCCCATTTGACAACAAAACATTACAAAGGAATGAAAAAGGAAACACCAGCAACGCCTGTATTATGTAGTGATGTTGTCTTATGTATATATCAAGACTCCCTCAGACAGACATATGTCATTCGTACAAGCAAACATTTGTACATTGGCCATATACATCACTCTGTGCATGTTATTTACATTAACACAACAGCTCCTGTCCAATCATTATGTGAGAAAAGTACTCATGCAAGGTGCTGTGTGCGACATCATCATCATCATGATAAAGGTAAATGGGGTAACCATAGAAGGACCGGTAGTGTTGTGTGTACAATGGGGTTGTCCGCATCAAGTGTACCTGTAACATTTAGGAGTCATGTGCATACTAGAATCGTGCGACTGAGAGACAGGGGTGAGTATTGTGATGCATATTAAAAGGGTTACATGTGTCCAGTGGAAACGTGTGTGAAATGGACAGCTATGTATGGGGCAAATGTTCTTGGAACCGATTGGCCTTTTGTTTCCATAGGGTGAGCGTGGGATGTGGGGGAAGGAGAGTAGGTATGCTTGTGGAGGATAGGTAGGGTAGGATGACAGACAAGACAGCATACAGGGTCGGTATATGACACATGTCGCGGGATACACCTCAGATGGGGAGGGGTGTTCGGCAGTCACAAGCCCATGAGCCACCACATGGAAACAGTGGGATGGAGGTCCCTAGCCATGAGCAGCCACCACTGCACCAAAACAGCTGCAAAGGTGGCAGTGCTGGGGGCTGTCCAGGAGGGGCAGCCTCACCCTTTAAATATGACACTCTGCCCTTGAGCTGGTGTATCTGGCCTCGAAATTAAGCCCCCTATGCATCACGTCCAGGACTGTACGGCAGCAGACATGTTCCTGTCTGCACCTGCTCCCAGGGGGGGACAAGCCCTATCCTCAGTGGGGTTATCACCAGAAGGTGGTGCAGAGTCAAAAGATGTGGAGGTCTAAGGCTGGACCCCAGATGTGCTGGTGCTCTGTGCCATGGCCAGCTGAAGTGGGACAGGAGGTTCTGCCAGGTCCTCCAAACTCATACAGTCTATGGTGTTGCAGTTTAAACACAGATATGGCTTAGTAATAGTCAACAGCATTCAGGATTATTTATAACAGCATGCATAGATATGACCATCAATCCAACACAACAGATGGTATACATTTGCAGAGGGAGCACAACACATGCATATATGCTGCATGACATCTGTACAAAGTGTAGAAGACTTGTGACTGCAGCTATGAACAGTGGCCCATTATTGACATGTCACTAAGAACCCCAGACAGTGTCTGTCATACCACTGTTTCATGTGACATATGTCCAGTCAGGGATGCAATGGCAGTAACTCATCACTATCACCATGTACAGGCTGCAATCCTCACACTATGCTCCTGCAGTTCACAGATGTGTGTTCAGTGAGTAACACAGGAAACAAATTGTTCCACACACTGACCAGTCCACAGATGGCCCTACAGATGGGGGACCCTCACAAACAGAGCACTGTCTTGTCAGTTTTAAAGCATGCAGAATAGCCATTACCACACACAACTTGTTAAACAGGCAGTAGTTTCAATGAAGCATAGCTACACTTACTTGCTGTAGTCATGTCTGGCACATCACCCTCCTGTCTTTAGGCTATTTCCCACTGTGTATGTTGTTTGAGGAACATCCAGATATCATCTGTGATGCCGTTTACCAAATACCAGATCCAGGTACCACTCACAGCGACTGTCATGGGCAAACACCAACATGATGCTCCTGGATATTGTACTGTGTTTTTTATGCGAATGGCAATGGGAACATAATCGCAGCTGTTTCACATGCAATCAGCTAGAGGAGGACTGCAATAGGTGCAGAGGCCATCACCTGATCATGACCATAACTTACAAAACACAAGCTGCTGCTGAGCAGGTGTACACCTCCACATCCACCTAAGAGTGTGTGGGAGGGACAGACAGAGGCAAAGTACATCAGAGAAGGGCTTGGAGACTAAAACCTAAGCATCGTCTGTCATGCACCTACCAGTACAGGGGTTCAAACCCCTGACTGACTAGTCATTACTATTACAAGTGCATGCAGTTACTCCATGTGCCACAAAGCTGACATGTTGGTGTGCTGTAAGAACATATATGTGTGTTGGTGAGCGACATCTGCAACAGAGATATAGTAAACATACATTAGGTGTAGCACACATGACTGTCCACATGAACGGATGTCATTGACAACACAACCACACTCTCTAATGGACTCACATTGACACTCTTTGCCAGACCCACAAATACACTTCCAAACTACTTAGTTTGCCACACTGCGGTAATGCACAGGTACTACATGCACCACAGGGGATATCCAGAGGTTCTACGGGCTAGGGCATGTGAACGTGTTTGACATCAGTCAGTATGCCAATGGGAGTTATACTGGGAGTGACTGTGGTTGGGAACATCATACCCCACATGCAGACACAAGGTGCCAGTACTGACATGCATGTGTGCATTGCTTCACGGGTGTGTAGTGGTTAGCTGTGCAAGATGGCTGTACAAGGCTGGGTGAGGGGTAATCCTTGGCATCACATCACCCGACAATGGTGTGCTGTGTGGTACAGGGGTGTTGTGTCTGCAATGTCCCACACAGATGGGTATTGTATGAACTGTCCTGACATCCTAGTTACGATTGTGTATGGCCATAACTTTGCAATGCATGCCATGTCTGTGTTTGATAGTCCTTGACATGGACATTGCCTGGGATGTGCATGTCCCACAATAATGTACAGTGACATGTACAGGTGTACCTGGTTTGGCTGGCACATGTTGTGTACACAGACTGTTATCATCTGATATGCCAATTCTGGCCTGGTGTGGCAGGACCTGCTTATAGTCAGCAGGTTGACCCTGCACCTGCATTGATAGCATGATACAAGTATTCCCTGGTGTCAGTGGCATCAGTCCATACAGGGCACATGTGTAAGGCATTGTATGGCCTCTGTGGATCACATTTGATGGCACTACATATGTTGCAGGCATCCAGTGGGGAACATAGTGAAGGCACATTGTCCGCAATTATGTGACTCATGTACTGCTATACAGGGAGCTATGCCCTCTGCAGCCCACTGCAATCACACCATGCCTACTATCTGTCATCAATGTGCAGGGTACTAGCAACATAGTGGGATATTCTAGGCAAGTGTGTTTGTGTATGACACATGGGTTCAGGACGTATTCTGGGTAATAGTAGGGTTACATACTTTGTTCACCAGGCCTTTTGCCAGATGTAGGGGTATGGCTTGCCAACACAATCCCTTGGCTGACTGACATCTGTACTCCTCGTGAGGTGGACATTGTGATATATAAGATGGACACCATATATGAAAACTACAAAATCCACTCCCCAACATGTCCAGTGGTTAGACACTCACAGCCACCTCCACACAGGCTCTGACAGTCAAACACACACACACACACACACACACACACACACACACACACACACACACACACACACACACACACACACACACACACACACCTGCCATGTCTTGGAATAGAACCCCTACCTAACTAGTGCATTACACTACAGCATTATGCAGTTATAGCACACGCTACGGAGATTACTGGGTTATAGCAGTCCCAGAGGTGTATGTCTAGGTGGGTGACATCAGCAGGATTGCCAAAGGTGGTCATGTGAATTGTAAAGAGTGTGCATACTCTAAAAGCATAATTTCTGACACACACACACACACACACACACACACACACACTTGGCCTCTCTTGGAATGGAACCCCTACCTAACTAATCACACTACAGCAATACACAGTTACAGCACACTCTATGGAGAATACTGGGTTACAGCAATCCTAGAGGTGTATTCTAGGTGAGTGACATCAGCAGGATTGCCAAAGGTGGTCATGTGAATTGTAAAGAGTGTGCATACTCTAAAAGCATCACTTCTTTCACAGACAGGCAGGCAGAGACACACACACACACACAGTTGACATGTCTGGGATTAGAACACCTACCAAACTAGTTTACCACACTACAGTATTACACAGTTACAGCATGCACCATGGAGATTATTGGGTTACAGCAGTCACAGAGGTGTATTTGTAGGTGGGTGACATCAGCATGATTGCCAAAGAAGGGCATTCCAAGTGTACTGCGGGTTGTACATGTCTGTTACCTGTGTGTACCAGCTGCTTACTGTCATGAAAACACATTTACACCTGCTTACAACTGCTTAAAAGTGTCTTATGCAGTCCTAATTTACCGTATCAACAATGCTTGCAGGTCTTGAACCCTGGACCATGCACACTGAGGTAACTGGACGTACCACTAAGCCAGCTGGGTTGTACACATGTTGCATGGAGTCTATAATGCACATTCTACTACATGTATTCCACAGTACTGATAACAAATGAGAGAGTCCCTTTGTGTAAATATGTACAGTACCCTTGAATGTACTGTACTCTGTGAAACAACAAAGACAAGTCTACATCAGTACAACTGCCATAGCTACATATATATATATATATATATGTATATATATATATATATATATACATATATATATATATATATATATATATATATATACACCTATGGGATGTGTACACACACACACACACACACACACACACACACACATATATATATATATATATATATATATATATATATATATATATATATATATATATGCATATACACAGACACAGCCATAGCTCTATATATATATATATATATATATATATATATATATATATATATATATATATACACACACACACGACTGAACACTCTTTGTGACACAGAAGGGTTCCAAAGGAACTGATGTGTACACAAAACAGAGGCATCTCTTGTGTTATAACATTTAAATCATAAGCAGTTCATCAGAGAAGGGATGGTTGTTGTCTATGTGGTGTTTGGGGTGGGGAATTATGGCTAATGTAATCTACCCCGGGGATTGTGGAGTTAGGGTGCGGGAATGATGGGTATGGACCTACACCCCAGCGACCACTTCTGTGTCACTGCTCGACAGTGGCACAGGAAAATAACATACCCAACTGTAGTCGTGCTTGACTATGTATTGTTTACCATTCCTAACTATGTAATACTTTGTAGACACTGGTCACCACAGATGGCTACCATGGTGTGCTACAAGACATTACACATATGTAAGCCTGACTACAGGTTAGTCACACGCACAAACATGCACACACTTGCCAGTATTGTTCATACACGTCTTGCCTATGTAAAGGTAACTAGTGCAGTGGTATGCAATTGGGGTATGTGCCACAGAACACATGCAATTACACATACTGAGTCCACGTCTGAGCTGGGTGACATCACAGGACTGATTACTTGCAGTGGTTGACAAAGATAAAGGCCTGTTCAAAAGGATGTATCATTTTGGATTGCAGGAAAATCCGCTGCCATGACAGGATGCAGACACCAATACACACACACAACCACACTCAGCCATTTGCTGACACACACACTCAGGCATTTGCTGACACACACACTCAGGCTTTTGCTGAGACACACACACAAACACACTCAGCCATTTGCTGACACACACACACACAAACACATGCACACAGTTGCCAGTAGTGGAATCAGAACTCCTGCCTATCTAAAGATCACTATTACAGTACTAAGCATTTACGAGATGTGCCACAGAGATTACACATTCCAAGGCAGTCAGACTGCCCTTCTGCAATTGAGGACCACAACAGGGAGACTGACAGTCACGAAGTACATAGCTGTAGACCTGTGTATTTAAAGTAGGTGTCCATTACAACCTGTATGCACAAACAAGACACATCATCTGCAGGTAGGCCTGAGAGGTATAGTTGTAGCACAACAGGAACCTGAGCTGGAGTATGGCCATCTGCGGAATGGACAACTACTATCACTATACAGGGTTACAGTGGGCATGCTCATACACTTAGTAACACAGGGCCGTTTGGCATGCACTATGACTACAACTACACAAGGTTATACTGGGCATGCTCACACACTTAGTAACAAAGGGCTTGTTGGATGCGCTGACTCAAATTACACAAGGTGGCAGTGGGCACACTCATACACTTAGTAGTACAGGGCTGTTTGAGATGCACTCCAATTCTAACTACTGAAGGCTGCAGTGTGCTTGCTCAAACACTTACATGTACAGAACACGTTGTAATGGACTCCTATTGTAAACACACAGGTTTACAGCTAGGTACATCTTACCTGCCAGTATATATGCACATCATACTGGTTTACTACCTGATAACTGTATGTGGTCTTTAAATTATATATCTGTGTCTGTGCTGTGTGATACACATGCATATGTGTACATTACGTACTGACACATATATATTACGTATATACATTCATGCATGTGTGGACGTGACAGACAATAACTTACCTGGGTTGCACAGGCGAATGCTACCTACAGCATGTGTCACACACCTTGCTGCCCTGAAAGGCATACATTGATAGCAGGTTGTGGAGAGTTGCATTATACGTGGAACAGTGGCATGTGCAAGCATAATGTGTGAGCCGCCTTGTGTAATGGCACTGAGGTGCAGGTGTCAAGGTGACCTCTCTCATCTGTGTTAGCAGTTGTCATTATTAGCATGACTGCTACCCTAACTATATCTCACATTGGTCATATGCACAAGTTCTGCCGCTGTCCGTCACCTTACATGGGGCATTTGCTACCAAGCACATTAATGCCATGTGCAGTGATGTCATGGTATGGGTGGCAACTGCTAGACCAAAACAATGAGCCAATGTCCTGCTGTTATTATGAGGTTGTCCAGTGTGTGTCATTCTGGGCTGTCATGACCAAACAGCGAGCCTTCTACACAGAAAAAAATGCATCCATGTTACACGTGTGTGTGGATAATACCTAGGTCGCATTTACCCATATAGCCGCATTCCAAGGCAAATGTCCTACACACAGAAGTAACTCCTTGACGCCTACATGACAATTGCATTGGATGTTTATGCTAACCCGTGCTAGATGTGTGGCTTTAGTAATCCATTTGCTCAATGTATAACCTACAATGGGGAATACTGACATCTGTGCAGTGAGGAACACCTGGCTGAAGGCTCTGTAGTGCACAATTGCACTACCACCATATAACTCAGATCCAGACATGTGGGCCATAACAGTGGTATGGACCATTCCAGGTGGTGGTGTGCACATATTCATAAAGGCTACTCACATGTAAAGACCACTTCTCTGACATAACGCATCACAGATGAGTCAGGTACAGGTGACGGTGGCAAATACTGCATTCTAGGTTGTATCCTCATATACATCCACCACCTTATTCCCAGACTACCAACACACATCCATATGTGGTATGACATAGTATGGGAGACCACCAGATAACCCTCGATTGGTGGACTGTACCTAGGCCTACATCAACTGTGCAAAGTACCCATGTACAGACACAGCGGCATAATGTGTTATGCAATGGAATAATACCACAGTTTGTAACCAACTCAGTTGTACACATACCAGGGTCCCTCAGATGTTGTCAACATTAACACGGTTGACTGTTGCGGTATGCCAGTAAACAACATCCTCATGGTTGGATATGACCTACCCATACCTGCCCTGGCTATGTACATCCCACACTCATACAACATAAATTACATTACCATAACTTTCTAGATAAACCACAGCAACCAACAGTAACAAATATGGTAAAAACCACAGCAGCAGCAATCCAGCAATTCCAAGGAAGGAAATTTATTCACCAAACAGCAGTAAAAAATCTCTAGCGCCTCGGCCAACAAGCCTTTAACAGAGTACATCAAATGAAGAAAGACTCACAGTTTATATACACATATACTTAATTGAATAATGGATTAATAACTTATATTACATAGTTAATTGAACCTTATTAAAACATAAAGCACAGTTTAACACACTTATACAAAGCTTTTCCAAAAGCATTCTTGATTCAAACCAACAGGATACATAGTATTAAATTTTAAAATCAAAAATGCCTCTTTTTTTCTTAGTAATTGTTTAACTTGTTCATCTGTCATAAACTTTTTACATATTAGCCTATCTAAAATTGTAGCCTGAAAACCTTCCACACTTCCATTATGTACTTCATTAAAATGTACTGCCACAGGACTAGACAATTTATAATTTTTAATGTCCCTTATGTGTTCTTTTATTCTACAATTTATTACAAGTACATTTGATTGAATATATAACAGTTCTTATTATTAATTTTATCAAATTTTTGTGTAACAAAACTGCAAATACTACATCTACCACATATTGCTGTCCCTTTTTCTTTTATTCTTCCCATTATTTCCAGTTTTGGTCTGTGAAACCTACTATGTCATAACTTTCGTTTACCGTTCTACATACAGGTGGCCACTGTCATTACACACATGCACATGGCAGATAGCATGCTAACAGTACATAAGGTTTGATATCTATGTTGACAGAGGTAATATCCCCTCTCTATTGGTCACCCATGATCATATCATGCAACACCCCATTTGGCATGTATGTTTTTAGACATGTCCACCTAATGCAATGCCTACAAACATACCCAAATAACAGGTCCATAGAACCTACACAAGGCCTGTATTGACAGACTCAGGGAAATTCATCTCTGCTCTGTATGTTCCTGAGTAGTCACAGGAGATATGTTCATGACATGTACAGCCATGTGTGGCCACAGCTCCTACATATACCCCATGTCAACAATTGCAAGCCATGCATGCTGTGTGCTGTCTGGACATTAGCCTTAGTACCACAATAGCCAGTACATGCTGGGGTGAGATGTTTACAAGCTACAGACCTCGCACTTGCTTGAATGAGTGTACTGCCTAGCTCTAACAGAGCACATTTCCGGCACTCTTCCAGTACACATGAGGTGTGCGTGTGGCAAATATGATGTGCTCACTGGTGACCATTATAGTACCATGGCTTCACCATGGCACTGTCAAGTAACAGTCTGTAAGAGCATGACATGGAATAATGCTATGTGTGTGTCATGCTGATATGTGCTGTTGTAATATATGTACACTTGGCTACTCAGTGAAAGGGGTGGTGTCCTACCAGTACATGAATACAACATCCATTATGCTGTAATGCTTGGCTATGTTTCACACATAGCATGGGGAAGGTGTGGAATGTATCCTCTTGACCTGCTAGTACACATACTGATGTAGACCGCATATGTGTATGTGTATTACTGTTTGTGTAGATACCATATGTGTGCAGTGTCTGATGTCTGAAGGTGGCTGTTGTCTTAGTATATCATACTGTTGCAATACAGCCTCAACATTGTCAACTGTATATGGTGATAGGCTCTAAGTACAGTAACCCACACATGAAGTATGGACAGATGTTTGGACATGACTACTAAGTGGTGGGCCTTCTTTGCAGATGAATGATTACTGAGGACAGCTCACTCATGCTTTACAACCAGTGCTATAATAACCTGTGTACCTGCTAAGGTTAGGTTTTGCTAATTGAAGTGGAAGACAGACAATGTAGAATGCTGTAAGGGTGACACTGAAGGCAAACCCCATGACACCTGTAGCAGTAATACCTCCCCTGTGCATATATTGTGCATATATTATCAAAGTTGTTTGTCAAAAAAAAAGTAATTGTACCATTATGCGGATGGATAGTGTGCTGTACTTCTGTAGTACCTATCATGAGATAGGCAGGTGATACAGTACTGGCACTTATGGGTGTGTCTCCATATATGTCATGTATGGTTGGGAATACATCCCACATGTTATCAATCTCCTGAACACTGTTGTTGATTAACCCCAGCACAGAGAAGTGCGTGGTGAAGGAAAGGCCTCGACACCAGCACAGAGTGAAGTGTAGAAGGAAAGGCATAGGCAGGTGGTTAAACCTCATGCATATAAAGTGTCTGCATGTGTGTGACATAGGTGTATATCTTTGTGAATGCCAGTGTGTGTGTGTGTGTGTGTGTGTGTGTGTGTGTGTGTGTGTGTGTGTGTGTGTGTGTGTGTGTGTGTGTGTGTGTGTGTGTGTGTGTGTGTGTGTGTGTGTGTGTGTGTGTGTGTGTGTGTGTGTGTGTGTGTGTGTGTGTGTGTGTGTGTGTGTGGCTGTCTGTGTGTATGGCTGCCCAGTTCCTGGAGTGAGGCTGTATTTTACCACAGTGAAATGTTAATGCCCCTAGCATCCCTGTTGATATCATCAATCGTAGATGGGCATACTAACTGCCTATTAACCTGTACACCCTGGGGTGTGACCTTTTGCTATATAGCCTACTGATGGACCCCCCCCTCTCCACATACACTAACTGCACTGTAGTATTCCTGTCGATGTCCTTGATCTTAGGCCATTCCAACAACCTGTACATGTGTAATCTCTGTGGTGCATCTTGTAATTGAGTAGTACTATAATGATGATATGCACATAGGCAGGGGTTCTCATCCAAACACTGGCAACTGTGTGTGTGTGTGTATGTCAGAGTGTGTGTTACTGTGTCTGTGAATCCCTGAGTGTGTGGGGGTGTCTGTGTTTGCATGCTATCATGGCAGTGGGTATTACTGCTTCCCAATGAGAAGCCACTATTTCCACTGGCCTTTACCCTTGTCATCCGGCATGCCACATTTTTATCCACTCCGTGCTCCAGGTAACTATACCTGTGATGTCGCCCACTATGGATGTGATGGCTCTGAACACAGTAGCTTACTATACAGCTATCATGCTCTTGGATCATTAGAACAGTAAACATAATTGAAACATGGGAGAATATAACTGTGATGTGGAAGCTACAAAGTGCATGCAGGTATTGTCATACTGACCTGTGGGTAGTCAACATGTGCATATGGGACTCCTGCAAACACCAACATCCTCCAGCACATGCAACTACACCTGAAAGAGGAAGGCAGAACATCAAGATCAACACGCTTTTAGTGTTGTTACATATAATACATACTGTCAAAAGTACAAAATGCATTCTAAAATTGCAATACATGGTATGTCTGCTGCCTGTCAACACTATTCAACAATATTAATCTACAATTGTCTACCTAGTATGTTCACCCTGTGCATCAGACCATATGAACATGTCCCTGCACCGATGGTGTGGATGACAAGGATGCGGCACAGGCATCATCATATGCACAGGGTGATAATGTTTGGCAGAGGCCTAGGCTGTGCCATTGGATGACATCATGCATGTGTGTTAGGGCCTGTAATATCATTGGGTGTGTGTGGATGTTATGCATGTGTGTGTTGAGGTGCCCTATATTTGTTTCCAGTGTGTGTGCATGCAAGCACTTAGGTCTGGCATGTGGCTGGCCTACACAGGGGTAATATTGACAGCTGCAGACTGTACAAGGCAGGTTTCACAGTTCACGGTGTCTGGCCATGGCCACGTGACCTGTGCCTGCCAGGGGTTGCACGGGCACTACCAGGCAGAGGTCCAGATTGGGTACGGTCTGATGACACATGTCCACTGGACTCATGTCCCTGTTGGTACCATCCAGGACAACATGCACATGGCCTGCTGTGTCCTGGTGTGGACTGCACAGCACTAGCTGCACTGCTGCTGCTGCTCTCATAGTGGTGGTAGCAGCAGCTGCACTGCTGCTGCTACCCCCACTACGGGAGTGGGCATGTGCAGTAGCATGTTCACGTAGACTTTCAACAGGTGATGTAGCTGACCTACGTCCACATGCCCGATGCCTCACTCTCACCAGATGTTCCAGCACAGACATTCCATGCTCGAGGATTGACATGCCACGGTCAAGGACTCCCACCCTGTCACCCAATCGTCTATCCAAAACATCTGCAAGATAATGGTGAGCATTTGCAAGTGCCTGGATGTTGTCAGTTAATGAACGGACAACAGCCCTTGGAAGCCTCAGACCTTCTCTGTTGTGCCATTCAGCATGTGCCTGTGCCTCCATTACAGCCTGAAACATGCGTCTGGTGACTCCAGCTGATGTGCTTGTTCTCGCAGGGGCATGTTGGCCAGTGGTTCTCCTATGAACAGTGCTGGGCACATGCCTGTTTTGGACATCACCAGTCTGTTGACTGGGATCAAGGTTTGCAGGCACACCTTCCATAGTCACCACACTTCCCTGTTCCAAGCTACCACCCACCAACTGTCCTTCCTCTATGGCCAGTGGTGATGGGGTATGTGCAGGCAGGGGGACTGTGTGCGAGGATGAGGGGGAGAAAGGTGTAATGGCAAACAATGGCACAGATACAGCCCCTGATGACCCCGCGTGTGCCTCAATCATATTATCATCATCACTGCTAGAGTCTGTGGGGACACTAACATCAGGTGGATTGCAGGAGGTCAACGCACCTACATCAACAAGCGCTTTCGGAAATGGTTTGTACCTTTCCTTCTTCAGACAACATTAAAAAACATCACTTCCTATTTATAAAAGATGATCTGACCAAGTTAATTAGTTAATTAAAAACAATAACCACAACTAGTTAACTGCCATGAAAAATATGTATATGGAAGGAATGTAAACCAATGCAGAATGCAAAAAAATGTTTCAAATGTAATAAACTTTCTTAAATAAATACATAAATAAAAATACATGAAACACTGTCCATTAAATGTGTCCTTAAGCTTCTTGCCCTGAACAGGTAGTGGTTATGTATTTTTCCTGCAGCAATTTCATCTTAATTGCGGGCACCAGATAATAATTTAGCAGGTACTATTCATCTTTTTGACAACAAACTATTTCGCTGTAAAAAGTTACAACTCGAAATTAGTTATTTTGAGGAATGTCTCAGCAAAGAAATTGTGCCCAAGGGGCTTAGACAATGGCGCTACCCAGTGGGTCTCGTCAATCAATCTGATTTCCACTTGGAACTTATTGCATTATTTAATAAATATGGTTTTGATTTTATCAGATCATTAATAAACTATTACAAAACTGAGATTGCTGGATTGAAAACTGAATTGGAAATACTTGAAAAAGACATACTTTCGGATTCTAACTTTTTACGCTACAAATATGAATATTTCAGGGTTTTTACTAGTATTGAAGCCACTATTTCGAAACTTGCTGGGGCTAAGCAGAAGAAAATTCATAGGGATGTTCAACAGTATAATTCTGGTACTGCTTACCCCCCACCCCCACTTGTTTTTTCTCAGAACAACAATAACACTTCGAATGGTGGAGGCCCTCCTTCTGACAGCCTTGATGCTTACAATGTTGAGTCTAATCCACCTCCGGATCTAAGAAGGAGTGAGCATATTAGAAATCAAAGGGATGATCAAGGTTCAGATAACAATCAGGGCATAAGGTTTAATGGTAGTTACAATGGTCAAGGCGCTATTAATGACAATCCTGGTGGTATCAACTCTTGTAGTAACTCGCCCCAACAGAGTTCTCGGGGTTTTCAGAGGTGCAAGACCAACACCTCCAACAATTCGAGGACGCCCAATCAACAGGGGCACTCTCGGAAGAGAAAGAACCAACGCAGGAGGTAGTTGAGGGTACATCTTTAGCTCCCAGAGTTTTACCTAACTCGGGTGGTGACCTTTTTCTGTATAATTATTCGGATATTACTTTTCCTCAGGACATTGTTGACCTTTTTTCTTTAGGATTAACTTTTGTTCCAGGTACTAATATGGACCTTGTCTCTACCATTATGGACCTTAAACTATTTGTTAGGAAAATTAATTTTAACGTGGTTTTTGGTCCTAATTCTTTTTGTTCTGATTCACTAAGGGTATCTAGTGTATTAAATCCACCTTTATGCCCAACCCTTGCTTCCTTTGATAGAATACGTGAGCTTGACTTTAGGACTTTTTGTAACAAAAAGAGTAAAGCTTATGGAAGGCAAAACAATATTTCAGAACAGGAGTGGGATTTCATTAAACTACTTAAGGATTGTAAAATACGATTAATGAAACCTGATAAAGGTGGCGGCCTTGTGGTTATGAACCATTCTACTTATGTTTCTTGTTTGTTGGCTCACCTGGACAACCCTTCTTATCAGCTAGTGAGTATTAATGAGTTAAATATCGCTTACAATAAAATTAAAAGAATTTTGGGTGATTTGTTTATTGAGAAATCAATTGATCTCGAACTGTTTGAATACCTAACTATTACAGCACCCAGGGTCGCGACTTTTTTTGGAATACCCAAAATTCAAAAACAACTTATAGATCCCCCTTTTAGACCAATTGTAGATGGTCACGGCTCTATTACTTTTGGGTGTGCAAAATACATCGACAGTATTTTGAAGCCTCTTATTGATAATGAACCCCAAATTTGTAAGGATTCTTGGGTTTTTTTAAGAAAGCTAAATACCATTCCTTTGAAGGATGAATACATCTTCCTTACTGTCGATGTAAGAGACCTCTATACGGTCATTCCTCAATCGCTAGGTGTCGAATGGGTTAGGGAGTTTCTTCACCAGAGAGGAGTTGGAAATAATTTGATTCTTGTCATTGAGACCTTATTAGAGCTTGTCCTCTCCAACAACTTCTTCTGGTTTGAAGGTGACTTATATTTGCAAAAATCTGGAATAGCTCTGGGGTCCCCATGTGGGGGCAGTTTTGCAAACTGTGCTATGGCCCACTGGGAGACCTCCATGCTATTCCACAACCCTTTGTTTAAAGTAAATGTCGCCGGGTACACTAGGTACCAAGACAACATGTTTTTTGTTGTGGAAAGGCCCAATTGATAAAGTGCAAGAATTTATCGACTCCATTACTAGTCTCACCACTTTTCTGAAATTCACTTTTTCTGTGGAAAAAGAAAAAAATTCTTTTTTGGATATACTGTTAAGGAAAAATGTTGACGAGAGAAGGTTTATGAGTTCTATTTATAGGAAACCAACATACTCCAACTCCTTTCTCCATTTTAACAGCTGTCACCCATACCATCAGAAAAAGGAGTTGTCAAGGGGCAGCTTGTCAGAGCAGCTCGTATGACCTCTGATGAGAGTGAATTTTTGGAAGAATGTGCCTTATTAAAAAGTATGTTTTTAAAGAGAGGATACCCTGACACTCTGGTAACAAGTCTTTCGTCTGAGGTGATTAACCAAAGGACATATGGACACTTTAAACCTTTGTTAGTCTTACAAGCTTGTGGGGAGACTGAAACTGTTCCTAATGATGACATGACAAATTTTAAGGTTAAGGAGTCAACAGTAAGGTTTTTTTGTACTTATAACATTCATCACGCTTTTATACGTGATACTTTATACAAAAATTTGGCTGTCATTCAAGAAGACCCTACCCTATTTAAAATCTTAGGGGAGAGACCTAATATCACTTTTAGGCGAGGTAAAAACTTGAAAACCCTTCTACAATATTCCTCGAACCCCATTTCTAATAGAATTAATGGAATGGTCAAATGTGGTAGATGCCGACAATGTAAATCCTTAAACCTGAACCAACAAATAGTTATAAGAGATGTCTCTTATAAAATACAGGGTCATTTCTCATGTGAATCAGAGTGAGTAGTTTATTGTGCCTGTTGCCAAAATTGCAACTCTTTCTATATCGGAAAAACCAAAAGAAAGGTGAAAAAAATGTATTTATGAACATCTCCAAGCTATTATTAAGAAAGACCAAACTAATGCTCTAGCCAAGCACATTAATGATCTTCCGAACCACTCTTTTAAATTTTCAGTGCTCCAACAAATTAAAGTTGATGGGAGGGGTGGTCCTTGGCAATTAAATCTAGAGATAGAAGAACTAAAATGACAGATTAGAACAGCTTCTTATCTGTCACCTGGGCTCAATGAAACACTGTCCATTAAATGTGTCCTTAAGCTTCTTGCCCTGAACAGGTAGTGGTTATGTATTTTTATTTATGTATTTATTTAAGAAAGTTTATTACATTTGAAACATTTTTTTTGCATTCTGCATTGGTTTACATTCCTTACATATACATATTTTTCATGGCAGTTAACTAGTTGTGGTTATTGTTTTTAATTAACTAATTAACTTGGTCAGATCATCTTTTATAAATAGGAAGTTTTTTTTTTTAATGTTGTCTGAAGAAGGAAAGGTACAAACCATTTCCGAAAGCGCTTATTTAATAAATTTTGGAGCTTGTTTTTACCTAAGCACCAGCTTGTCTTTGTTTCAGCAGTTTGCCTTTACTTCGTTTGTCTCAGCACCTACATCAACACCTGTGAGGGGAAGACAAGAACTGTACATTACAAGTTACGACACAAGCACACAGACAGAGACACACACAGACAGACAGACACAAACAGACAGACAGACAGACAAACACACACAGACACACACACACAGACAGAGACACACACAGACAGGCACAGACACACACACACACACACACACACACACACACACACACACAGAGACACACACACAGACACACACACAGACAGACACACACACAGACACACAGAGCCACACACAGACAGATAGAGACACACACACACAGACACAGACACACACACAGACACACACACACTGACACACACAGACACACAGAGACACACACAGACACACAAGGACACACACAGACACACATTCTACATGCAGGTGATATGGGAGATGGCATTCAGCTTGGACAATTATAGTTTCAGCTTAGGCAATTATAGTGGTAGTTATCATGCATCCCTGAGTTGCACACAACAACATGCATGTGTTCTAGCAGATGGCATGCACCTTACACAATTATAGTGGTGGCTAGCATACATATTGCACCATTTGTATTAGTAGCCTATGCCCCATACCTGAAACACAATGCATGCACTTTGCACCATTGTGCCACACTGCCATGGTGTGTGCAACATACACCACATGTTAACAGACCATTGCTGACCTTTGTACATCTGCCACTGATGCTTTATGTTGGCCACCACTCCTATGTATGAAGACTTGAGCAGTAGGGTATGTCGACTGTATACTTTGTTTCCCTGATCCCTAGCTTGCATATCTCCCCCAAAGCAGTACATGCCTGTTCTACATTATTCCACCTACCCCTGAGCTGAGTGTAGACATTGTGCATGTGGCTGTACACAGCTGTTTGACATGGCTGTCCCTACTTTGCAATGGTGTTACAGACCAGCACAGGTTTACAGTAGACTGGCATGCTGTGTGGCATATGACCTTGCCAGTCACATGTAGTATGACATGTCTTCTGCTGATGTGTTGAATGATATGCATGCATGTGTAACACAATGGTGTCCTTTCCAATCTACAGTATGGTAATGGTGTCCCAATGCAAGGATGTGTTATACTAACATGGGCCTTCAGCTGATGCAATGTTGTCTGTACACCCTACAAATATGCAGGAACATATTGCACATTGAGCTGATGTGCATAGCCATTGCAGGGCATCATGGGGCTTCACAATTGCTATACAGTGTGAGCTACTGACACAGTTCATAGCCATGACTATGTTCACATACAATACATATCTAATGTGGAATGTGACCCACATCACTGAGGTGTATACACAATAAACCCTAATGTGGAATATGTGACACAGGTCACAGAAGGGTATATGGATGACACCCCTGCACATCTGCAACCATATTACTGATACCTGGCAACTATGCCCACACATGGCTAACTTACAAGTACTCTTTGTCCCACATGCCATCTGTGCATTTCACACACATGAGGAGCAGGCATGACAGTGGTGTCTGACACCAGCAAGGTTAATGTACTGTATCTGTGGCTTGATGTGGATGTATGTGTATGTTGTGCAACACATGTATGTATGTGGAAACTATATAGGTTAATGCTTCCATGTCGTGACACACTCAAGATGTTCAAGACATGTTATGTGGTGGTTTCATGTTATGCCTACACAAGCTGTGCACAGGCCTGTATGATGTTTAGTGTTTCACATCTGCAATATCACCATTATATGAAGGCCATAGTTGTATTGTGTCGAGCCAATGTACAACAGGGTGTACACACATGTACATCACTTCTACTGTGTGTGTTGCTTCATGTCTCTGGCCACCCTCCATGGCCATATGTACACATGTTCAGTCCAATGGTTGTGATAGCCATCGTATTCCACATGTCAGTGTTATCCTATATGACATATACCCATAGATGTCATATGCTCCACTGAGGAAACGGTCATGCAGACAAAGGGTGGTATGTATGGGATGTGAGACATGTTTTGCAGGATAGTTGAGCAGTGTTGCAGTCAGCCCACTACATGTCATGAACATGTCTGATAGCACATGACATTGTATGACATTCACAGCAAGGGTATACTCCACAAGGGTGTATCCTGTGGGCCGGGCATACTCCAACTCCAACACATTTAGAGTGTGTGCACACATATGCTCTCTGTACAGTACTGTTCATATTCCCAACATGTGTAATGCTGATATGTAGTACCTGTCCCTACAGTGGAACATACCTCCACCATTGTAATCACTGTTGTCCACACATCTGACAATGACAGTTTGGAAGGTTTAGAGTAGGTGTTTCATACAGTCTTCAATTATTTCACGTAGATAAACAATGTGATGCATTGCAGGTCTGACCAGTGTCCATTAACAGGACCACCATACATTATGTGTACATGTGTTATGGCAGATAGCATGCAATTAATATGTTCCGTGCATTATCAAGCCTGGTAAATAATAACAATCTCACCTGACACAGGCTGCTGTCACTGCAAAATGCCAGAGGTACCTAAACAGGAATGTCACAGCAGTAAGATCATTATCCACAACTGTGTGATAGCTACAGGGTGCAATGTTCAGGTTAGCACATAAGCCAGTACAATACACTATACTATGGAGTATGCGCATCTGTGCATACATAGAGTAGCAGACTCTAGTATGTGGCATGTGGGCATACATGCCTTGCATATGATGTTACATTGCATATTGTACAGTAACACATGTAACTATGTGAAATATAGATGTGTTATATGTGCAGCAGTGACTTACCAGCCAACTCCAGGCTCGGTGGTTGAGAGACACCCACCTCCACAATACCAGCATAAGCTTGTGGATGGAAGTCTGCAGGTGTCCCAAGGTTGGCCAGTAGCTCCTCGGTGTGTGTGAGTGGGGACTGGGTGAGTGGCCCCCACCTGTTGCACCTTGTTCCCTGGGGATTGCATTAGCATGCTGTTTCACCTGTCTTATCAGGTCAGTGCAGTGTCGGCGCACCTGCTGATGGGTGCAATTGTGACCGCCAACATCCTTAACCCTCCTGCAGAGTTCCTCCCACAGGGCATCCCGCTGCTGTGCATCCTATGGCACATGGCTGAAGAGCGTCATGTAGTTGTCAAGGAGATATGGGATGAGGACCTCATCCTCCAAGTGGCTGTACGCCAGTAGTCTGATATGTGGCATACCTGGAAGGCATAACAATGGAGACAGGTCACAGTAACTCACAGAGAAGTACAGCAGTACAGCTGAACATACATGTGTGTCACATTTCTTAAGATTACAAATACGTCTTTGTAAATCTACATGATACTAACACCCCTGACATGTATATGTCACACACATTTGACACCTACTGGTGATGTGATGTTATTGCCATATATGTGTGTGTCATGTGATGATATTGCTCATACACCATGCGGATGCTGTCTTGAAGTGGGCATGTCTGTTTGCCTGTAGTGGTGTCTTTACCTATCAGCCCATGCCTGGATGTCTTCACATTAATGCAATTGACCTTAATGTTGTGTATATGCCACATATATAGTCATACATAGCCATTAGGGACATGACCTGTGACCCTGCAGACTTGCAAGCATGTATGTGTTTTGCCATATACATCTACATGGCACTGTACAGCTGTGTACCATCCGGCAATGTATTGCCTGTGTTGCAGATGTGTAACACATGGGACAATAGCTAGCCTGGTGGTATTTTCAGGGTTGGATATCAACTATAGCATGTATGGTCATAGTGATCTAGTAGGCTATATGCCCTGGGCCATTTATGAGCCCAGACAGACAGGTTACCTAGCTGTAGGCAATAGACAGGTAAGTTTCAGTGACAAGTTCAAGCAGTGCCACAGAACTGATACACATGGTTACTGATATATTTGGCATGAGGTCATCAGAACATGTCACAGAGAGGGGCGATGTGCAGCTTCTCTGGACAGGGATGCATTGTATGGCAAGAGTATGTTAAGTGTAAGGGACAGGGATCTGTCAGGCATGTTATGATCCTTGTACTAGAAAGGACGATGTCCATGACGTATGTGTTTATTTGGGATCAGGATGTGTTAAGTGTAGCATGTCCAACACCTCTGGGATGGACATGGCTTTATTCATGGCAGGCTGGATGCTACATAGTGCATCTAGGGATTGTGAAGGGCAGTGTAGGCCATCTACACATGGGCAATAACCCTTAAAGGAAATATGTGATCTATTATGGGTCACATGGGTGTTGAGTATGGCTGAGCAGTTATCTCTATATTCCTGGATGGCACCCTGTCATGATTAGGGGTGCCACATATGACTATCTGTCTTTTGTGGTGACATAATTATCAAAGGGAAGTACTGTCCAGCTGCATCCCATGCACACAGTTGCCATTATGTTGAGCGCTGCCTAGGTGGTAGCTAATGGGTACAGGGTGTGTAACATAGGGGATGACAATGCAATACTTAGCTGACAGATTGTGGCCATATATCACACACCACACATCTGATACACTAAGGCCCTTATGTATGTTGAACGCAGCACACAATGAGTCAACTATTGCTCCTAGTTCATAGTCATTTGCAAACATCAATAGGCTGATGCTTTCTGTGTTAGTCTGTGTTGTATAGGTAACAAAGAGGTGGAGTACCAGGAATGACCTCTGTATTACTGTGGCTGGCACAGGTTTGATGCATGTATTTGTCAGACACCTTCTGTAGTGTGGGTTTTGCCAGCAGTCCAGTTGCCAACTACTCCTGTGACATAGGAATATACACCTAGTTTACTGAGTGTAGCTGGAACACAGTATAGATGAATTACGTTGCCCACGGTTCATGGCCTACGGACCAGACTCAACAGGGTAGTTGTGCACTATGTCCCATTATCAATGGTGTCTCCCCCTTTGTGGGGTGTGATAATTGTTCTGTGCACCATTTGGTGTGTACACAGCCTGACACAGAGCTATGATTGAACATAATGTGTATGTGGATAGCTAAATGTTCTTACATTTGTGTAGGATACACCCTGGGATGTTGACAGGTACCATGAAAGCTGTATGTATGGCTTTAGAGAGTGCAGCTTCTACCTGCATAGTGATTAGTACAGAGGCCCTGTAGTGTACATGGATATATTACTAAGCGTACCTACTGGGGGTGGTGGGGAGGTGGGAGTGGGTTTAGGTTCTCCGAGACCCTATCTGGATGAACTGGTACTATTTCTGTAGGTACTGTACTTCCCATGCCATAGTGTTGTGCAGCACAGCAGGTCTTGTCATTGCCATTACAATTAATGACACAGCTATTGAATGCACTGTGCTTGGCCTCATAATATGTGGCTGATTAGTTTCACAGTAGCTTTGCAAGGTTTTATATAGTGTATCTGCATCTTACTGAGGTTGACCAGGGATCACCTACACTCATGTGTGTTCACTCTTGCAACAGTTACAACCTTCTGTGGTACAGTTTAAAGCATGGTACCACCAGTTTGCCTACTTGTTTGTGTTGGGTTGAATCCTGGTTCTGTTTCTGTGGCACAATCACTGCACATATGTGACTGCTTAAGGTTAATTTGTGTAGGATTCAACATTTGTGCATGCATTTTCCATCTGCATGGGTGCCATGGCACTCACCACTCTTCTCTTAACAAGCATAACATTGGCATTGGAGACTAACTATGTGTAGTATACTGTTAGCCCTGTTTGTGTGACTACTGTGATCCAGGTCAGTGGGGTCGATAGAATCCACCATGCACTGAGTGCAGGAATTGGTACATGAGGAGTTCTCCCAGTTCATAATGGAATAGTTGAGTGTAGCCATTATTATGGTTCTGTCTCAGACCTAATCTTTCCCATTACAGCACATTATGACAGTTGGGAAGTCCGCGGCTTGGTGGGTGATTTGTCTTAAGGTGCATTTTGAATACCACTGTGGCACCAAGGTAGTTGCTCAGCATAATGCATCTGATGTTATGCAAGTGCAATTAGCATGAGGGTGTACATATCCTTCAGGAATATGGACACACCTTTGGCCCATGTGTTCCAATAAAGGATAATGGGCAAAAGGTGAGGTATGTGTTATAACATGGTCATGTCTCAGTCACTGCACAGATAGGTTCATAGGTTCATAGGTTCATAGGTTCATACTAGGCTATCTGCCCGAGGGCATTTACAAGCCTAGCCCATCGTTTTGTGGCTTACGCCACCCCTTTAGTATGGGGAACTATACCCATTATTTTGCTGTGCCTCTGTCGAGCAGTGACACTGAGGTAATCCCTGGGGTATATCTGCGATCTCCCATCCATTGGTCAAGATTTCTCTTGAACAAGGCCAGCGAGGTGCTCTGCCTCACATGTACCGGGATTTTGTTCCACAGCATAGGAGTCTTTGGGTGATGAATCTATCCACGTCCAGCACGCCCTATTAATAGCCGTGTCGAGGTTTAAGTCTCCCACCCTTGTGGCTCTGATGGATCTAGATTTTTGAGGTGAAGCATATTCATCAAATCTGGGTTTGACATTGCCTTGTATGTTAGGCAAAGGTCACCTCTAAGCAATGATGTAGCGACTGATAGCTGGAGTTCTTTCAGTCGGGCAGCATAGGACAGATTTTTGAGACCCTTTATCCTTTTGGTGAGGAACTTTTGTGGCCTCCAGCTGCTGCAAGTGTCGGGTCAGATACATTCAATGGGGCATTGTACTCAATCATTGGTCTGATGAGTGATGAGTAAAGGGAGACTATGACCTCCTTGATCTAGATGAGATCCCTTCATGATAAGGTGGGCAATGTAGAAGGTCTTCCTGACTACTTTAGCTACATGGGTGTCGAATGACAGACTACTATCAACCTGGGTCCCCAGGTCCCTGATAACTTCTTCTGTGCTCAGTGGATTGCCACCTATTTGGTAGCTAGGGGTAACCTTGTTTTTCCCGAAGGGTATGACTATGCATTTTTTGGCATTTAACTTTAGGCCGTGGCTCTGGCACCAGTTATCCGTTTCTGTGAGACCCTTCTGAAGGATATCTGTGTCAGATGTGTTTTCTACTATGGCGCCCAGTTTGCAGTCATCTGCAAACTTTGTCAGCCATAACCCTCCTATGTTTGCTTGTACTTCGGAAAAGTAGATGCCAAACAAGAGTGGGCCCAGGACTGTTCTCCATGTTAGGGATTGACATATGTGTGCCCGTATAGTGTTTCTGACATGTATCATTGTGTAGCACGACCCGCAGTTTATTGCTTGGCTGTCCCTGTAACAGCAGTGGACCCTCACTTGAACCATGCATGATGAAGGCACTATAGGGGAAGCATGAGCCCTAGGCAGTATCCAGATTCCCAGGGGTGACAGGTGAAGGCCCTGGCTGGCAAAGCATCATGGTCTGTCAACCATGTCATCTCAGGATGACAGATACTGGATACCCTGTGACATGCACCACTACACTAGACAATTGTGGAATACAATCCTTTTGTCTCTGTACTGCAGTATAATTCTGGCCAATTGCAGAATGCTACCCAGGCCTTGGGACATACCTGCATAGGCTACAAGACCTGACAGTTCCTACATGTGTTTCCATGTAGTCCAGGCTACTGCATCACAGGTCCTGCAAAACAACATGGAATATGCCATAGCCAGGTGTATAGTTCAAAAGGTGGTCTGAGTGTATGATTATGTGGCTAATCATGGCAGACAGGCAGCTGGCAGTATGTATGCCCTCGTATAGGTTGATGTGTAACATAGTGCTAGAGTTTGCATTCACAAATGAGTACTGTTGGGCATGTTTCCAGTCATGTGTTCAGAGGTGTGGCACAATTATGCAAACTATGTCATACAGTTTGTGTATTTCGGTGTCTGTCTCTTCTTGCTTGGGGAGATCACTTGTTTGGCCAGATACTTAGATGCGTCTGTGAATGTGTGTGATTTCTGGTAGTGTGTGTGGGTGTCCTTACTGTGTTCTGGTAATGGTATGTGCTGGTTGTGTTGATGAGCTGCATGTGTTAACCTACACCTCATGACTGTCCAGTCCAGTCATTGCTGTAGAATGGGTTGCCTTCCAGCTTACCCCTGTAGCTGCATCCCAAACAATTTGTGGGGCGTGGTGTTAGGTGGGTCTGGCAGTGTACATGGCATAGAGATTACATTCCCCCAGGATGGCCACATACACAAAGCTGACATTAGGAAACACCAGTGGCTGACTAGTGGACATGCCTGTATGAGCAGTCAGTACTACAAGTAACAAGTACTGCATTTAGTTTATGTATTGCCTATGAAGATGTTTTAGACAGTGATGCTCACATGTAAATAGTTGTGTTATGGATGTGATAACACTGGCTATTACGGAAACATTGTAGCTACCTTTAGCAGCAATCCTCCTCTGAGGAGCACATCACATCCTGTTAGTTGATTACAGATGATGCAAGTGTCTACAGGTCTGTTTCCTTCTCTGGGTATATACTCACATATCCACCAGGACCATGAGCTCTGTTGGGCACAGACACCCACTTTCCAAATAGAGTCATGTATCAATAGATTCTGATGCTACTATCAACATGACCA
>NC_056741.1:1951022033-1951072033 GCF_019279795.1 Protopterus annectens
TAATCCACGGCTGTGGAGACTGATTCAAAGAAGTCAATAAGGTTTAGGAGACAAGATTGGCCCTTCATGAACCCAAACTGGGTGGGGTCCAGTGTTTTAAGATTGCCAATGTCTTTGTTTACAAGTTCCATGATAATACATTCCATGGCCTTGCAGATCAAGCTTGTCAGACTGATGGGGTGGTAGTTCCCAGGATCCAAGATAGATCCCCCCTTGTGGAGTGGAATAACTGTAGCTGTGTGCCACTCATTGGGCACAAAGCCTGAGGTGAGGGTATGATTAAACATGACACTTAGGTGAGGTGCCAGTTCATTTTGTAGTTCATGTAGTACACAGCCTGGGATGCCATCTGGTCCCATGGATGCTGTATTCTTAGCTTTGGAGAGTGCATTTTTTACCTGTGTGGCCGTTATTACCAGAATTTGGCAATCTTCCAGTATTGAGATTGGCCATTTTGGGGGTGAGTGGGGGTGAATTTGGCACTGAATCGATCTGCCAGGATATTGGCAATATCCTTGGGATCAGTATATTTAATGCCATTCTGTTTTAGCTCAGAGCAGATCTGAGCATTGCCATTTACATTCTTGACATAGTTATAGAATGCCTTGTGGTTGTCTTTGGAATCTTTGACAATTTTATTTTCATAACTAGCTTTGGCGGATTTTATGAGGGATCTCAGCCTCTTACTGAGGCTGGTAAGGGAGTTTTTTGCATCCTGGGATTTTCCTCTTTTCTGCAACAGTTTTTTCCTTTTGTTGTAAAGTTTGTTTATGGCAGGGGACCACCAGATTTGCTTCCTTTTTTGGAGGAGAGCATCTTGGCTCTATTTGGGATAGCACGATTCCTGCATGAGTGGATGTGCTCGTACAGTGCCTTAGTGTAGGACTCAGCAGTCGAACTTTCAGTTCCCATGTGCATGGGTGTCATGAAGTTTGTAACTTCTGACTTGAGTAGCATGAAGTTGGCCTTGGAGAAGTTTTTATGGAGGTTTCCTTACTGGGGGTAGGGGTGGGATGTGGATGTTAAGGGTGATTAGCTTATGGTCAGACCAGACCAACGATGGGGTGTCCATAGGTGTGGAGCATCGATTTCCCATGTTGGTAATGACCAGGTCTAGGATATTGGAGCCCCTGTTGGGACTATGGATTAGTTGATCCAGGGCATTGAAATTTATGAATTCCAAGAACCGTTGGACAAAGGTGTTGGTGCACGAGTAGTTTTCCCAGTTAATGGCAGGGTAGTCGAAATCACCCAGTGTTAGGGTGCTTGGTTGTATATTAATATTTTCCAGTATGTTTAGAAAGGTGTAGTGAGAATCGTGGGGCATGGTGGGGGATCTGTAGCAAGCTACAATTTGGATTGCAGTCTTACCTAGTGTTAGTTGCACCTGGAGAATTTCAGATGCATTTTGCTGGGTAACTAACCTGGTGGTGTGAATATCCTTGGTGAATATGGACACTCCTCCACCTTTAACGTTTCGATCCTGGTTTGGTAGCCGAAAAGTGTGGTAAGAGTTGTAGCCTGGTATTGCAGGGGTGGGTCTCAGTTACTGCACAGATATCAATGTTCTCCATTTTTAGGAGTGCCTCAAGAGAGTGCATTTTGAGGTTTAGACTTCTAGCATTGAGTAGCATTACCTTCAGATTTTGCATGCTTGTACTTGTTACGGTGGTGGTTTTGTCCTTTGAACTTTGCCTAAAAAGGCACTATAGGGGTGGCAAGAGCCTTAGCCAGTAACTTGAATCCCAGGGGCAACAGGTGCAGACCATCTCTGGCAAAGCATCATGGTATGTCGATCATGTCGTCCCAGACAGCCAGATACTGGATCCCATTTGAATGACAGCAGAAGCTTAGCCAATTGTTGAAGTCAATATTTTGTCCTTATATTGTAGTATCATTCTGGGCAAAGGCAGGATGCTACTCAGGGCTAGGGTCATACCTGCCTGGGCCACATGATCTGAGAGCTCTTCCATGTATCTTTTCATGTAGTCCAGGGAGGTACATCTCAAGTCATTCACTCCAACATGGACAATGACAGAGTCATATTTGTACTTGTTGTGGAGTGACTTGAGTGCATGAGTTATGTGGCGGATGCTGGCACCTGACAGGCAGCTCACTGTAACGTTCTCCTTATTCAGCCTGGTGAGTGGGACATCAGTGTGCCTGACTATACAGTCAACTATGACTAAAGTGTTAGGTACGTTGTCTTGCCTTATGGACTATTGCTGGGTGGCACACTGGTGTTGTGAGCTATGTGACACTTTGGTTGTGATTGGTGTTTGTTTGTGTTTCAGCTTCGGAAGTCCTTGTTGCTTTGGCAGGTTACAGTTAAGGGCCTCCGCATATGTGGATTTAGTGTTGCTATGTGTGGGTGTTGGTGGTGTGAGTTTAGAAGGGCTATGTGTTGCTTGAGGTGTAGTGCGGGTGTTAACCTTCTCCTCTTGACTGTCTAGCACAATATTGGGTGGAGAGAGCATTGCTTCCAGTTTGGCTATGAAAGTGCATCTCTCACAGGTTGTAGTGTTGGGTGGTAGGAGGAGAGGGTTGTCTGTGCACATGAGGCATTTGCTGCATTGCCCCATTATGCCCATATTCACCAGGTAGACAGGAGAAATCAACGGAAGCTGACCCTTGGACATGCCTGGTTTGGTGCTTTTTTAAAGTACAGGATCTGTTTTCCCTTACCTTAGCAAGGTACTTTGCAATTATAGGCTGTTTAGCGCCTATGATTAATTTCTCCTTATTAATAAGGAGAGTTGAATGCTTGTATCAGTTTAAGGCTTCCTAGTGCTTTCCAGCAGGTATTAGAGCAAGTGCTAGTCACAGGGATGCTTAAAGGTAAGATGAAAAACAATGGTTTATCCTAAACACTGCAGTGTGCACTAGAGAAGTTAGATGTGAACGTTTTATGAAATTAAGTGTTGCAATGTGACATGACAGGGTGTATTATGAATGAGAAAGGTTCTTGCTTTGTGTCCTTTTTATATTGACCCATACTCCATGTATGCCCCTCCAGTTCACTTATTGGACATCTGACCTCCTTGATGCATGATTGTATTACCCATCAATCCTCCCCCACCCCAATCTTCAAATACACAACAACCACCCCATCTATGGTGAATTAGGTTAACATTAATTGTTATAATACCAGACCTGCATGTGTTTTGTGTACACTCCAATTCCTTTGGAGTGCTTCTGTGTCATGTAGTGTGTTCATAGATGTTTATATATATGGCTATTGATGTAACGGTATAATATGTATGTATATATATATATATATATATATATATATATATATATATATATATATATATATATATATACATGTGCAGGCATCACTGATATATATATATATATATATATATATATTCATATATATATATGTCTATATATATATATATATATATATATATATATATATATATATATATATATATATATATATATATAGATATATATATATATATATATATATTTCGTATTAGTTTGTAACAGTAATACATCTGTAGACTGGAATGTGTTGGTTCACAAACTACAGTACATTACAATGTCCTGTACATATGTAAACAAAGTGACTGTCCCATTTGTGATCATTACAGTGAAATGCATATGGTGTAAGGTGTAGTCTCAAGACCATGAAACATGTGTACACCTCAGATGGCTTAGTGGTAAGTCCCATGACTATAGTGTGCATGGTCCAGGGTTTGACACCTGTGATGCTTTACAAATGTTTTTTACTGCAGAATAAGGTTCATTTAAGCAGTTGTAAGCATTTTAAAAGTGTTTGTGTGACATAGCAGCGGTTAAACACAGTTAAACAAACTTTGCAACGTATAACCTGTGCACACAAACACGGCCACATCTGCTAAATACTCTGGATATATACATGTCAGTGATGTAACATCTCACTATGTGCTGTCATAACATTACATTCTCTGTTGACTGTACTCTCCAGCACACATGGGTTTATATGGGTGTTTCAAATGTTTATTATACAGACAATTACTCCCTATATATGCAAGCTGTGGTTAAGTTATACTTTTGCACATGATAAACATCCCTGCCTTTATCAGGATTGTAACTTCAAATGCCCAGATACTATGCGGATGCTGTAACCATTACACTGCTGACATTAATGTTGCTTCCACCTATTTCCTATTTAGATGATTTCTATGTGTAAGCTAGGCTAAGCAAAGGGTGGAGGCCCCCAAACTCACAGAGCTTCATGTAGTCTTGAAATAACAACATATAACAAAAGTACTGTGAGACAATAAATTACATTCCTAACTACATTAGGCATAGCCCCTCACTGACACACTTCAAGGAAACCTTGTTGTGTGAATGGGTAATAGACTATACACCCCTGGGATCATGTGTCCCAGAACCATACAGCCAGGGGGTGGGGGAGCCTGTCCAGTTTGATAGCTGCAAGACCTGTTGGGGAAATAGAATGGTGTTGAATTGTCACATTAACATGCCCTCCTTAGATCACCAAGTGCCCCTATCACCCTCCACAACCCCAGTCTTCAACAGCTTCCAGCAACTCTGCCTGGAATTGTTTCATTGGCTATGCTTGACAGAGGCTCAGTTACTTCATCAATGGTGCGGGGAAGGCCAACACACTGTAGCTATGCTTCTAATTGCTCTTGGGCCGATAGGTAGTAGGCTATCTGTAAACCTCTAATGTGCAGGCCATCACAGAAATAATATGTGAATAAACAGACCTTCTGATCACAATATACAGCTCCGTAAACAGCACAATAGCAGATTCAATGAGGATTGTGCTACTGAACACGAGGGGTTGTGATCACAACATGCATGCACTCACAGCACTCCTCAGGATGGACAACATCTGTGCATTAACTGAAATCTGTCTTAAGGCTCCTGAGAGCACACCAGCACTACCAGACTACAACCCATACCACACATTCCAGCCACAGAACATGGACTGACAGACATGGACGGGCTGTATCCATAGTTATCTGTGATACCTACACCTCCACATTAGTGGGGCAGCATGATACCTCTGTGATCATCCATGTGCAGCTAACATCAGCCACAACTGCAATGTGGAATGTGGCCTGCTACAGATCACCCTCCATGACCCAGGACCTCCACTCCACCTACCTGGAGACAGTGGAGAACATGACAGTCCTAACACACACCCTGACATTGGTCGATGTCAACTACCATACCATTAACTGGGAAACATACTCCGGTACTCACTTCCAGGCCCAGCGCTTCCTGGAATGTATCACCTCATATGCCCTGTATCAGGTGGTAACCTCCCGAACATAGGGTGGAAACTACTTGATGTGGTCATCACCAACATGGGAAACAGGTGCACCACAGCAGAGGTAAACCGGTCACTGGTTTGATCTGACCATGAACTATTCACTGTTTCCACACCCTAGCATCTCCTCCACACATGGATACCACAGTGTATGCCTTTCCTACACCTAAATTTACACTACTAGTGACAGGGGTGGGGGATTTCACAGCCCCCATGCTAAGGGGTAACACTGCTCAAGATACAGACAGATTTACAAATGCAGTCTATAAGCACCTACACGGATGTATGGATCATGCCATCATTGGTAAACCAAGACTCACTCCTCCTAGACAAGGACACCAGTCTGGTGGACCTCTGCAATAAACAGGCTATACTACAGAAGTAGGACAGTGTTCCAGACACACAGCAAATCCCATGAAGGGCAGACATCTGTGACCACTATTAGTATGATACATAGGTCCCTCATGACATTATCCAAGGCTAACATCAGCAGGAGAATACGCAAGGATTCAAAAGATAACCACAAAGCCTTCTTTGGCTATGTCAAGGATCTACATGGTGACACACAGATTTGCACTGTGCCAGTGAAATATAGCACAAAATTTGCTGGCCCTACTGATATCGCCATCATCCTTGCAGATACATTCGGTGCATACTTCACCCCTAAATAGCCCACAACACTACCTGAAAGATACAGTATACCAACCATCAGAGACACACAGGTGGAAATGGCCCTCTCTAACAGCAGAACCCAGCATCAGTGGAGGCAGATGCTGACCCAGACTGCATCTTGCAAACTGTACAAGACAACCTGCCCCTCATCTAATTAAGCATTCCTACCTCAGCCCCTCCACAGGCTACATGCCCATACAATGGCACGTGGCAATGGTTATTCCACTCCATCATGGTGGAATCACAACTGACCATGGTAACTACCACCCCATAAGCCTGACTAGCCTGGTCTGCAATGGTATGGTTCACATCCTCATGGCACTCATTAACAATGATATTGATAACCTCTGAACATGTGACTTAACCCAGGTCAGCTTGGCTGAGTGCAGTTCATGCCTACTGAACCTGTTTGACATCTTACATACAGTCACCAAGACATTAGATGACGGGGGAGGTGGTTCACACATACTACCCTGACCTCACCAAGGCTTTTGACACCATGCCCCACTCAAGTATTATTGATAAACACACCAGCCTGTACATTCACCCATACATCACAGGTTGGGTTGTCAACGAGCTTGCACACAGATCCCACATGGTATGACTAGCGGTCTCCAGGTCCAACTCTTGAACAGTCATGACTGCTGTCCCACAGAACTCAGTCTTGGGAGCCCTACTGTTTGGTATATACGTCTCAAATGTACAGGCAAACACAGGGGACTACAGCAGACCATGTTTGGCAATGACTGCAAACTGGGAGCCATGATTGATAATCCAGCTGACACGGACATCCCTCAAGGGGCCTCACAGAGAACATCACAGGGTGCCAATGACATGGCCTCCAGCCAAGTGCCACTAACTGCATGGTCATTCCATTGTGGAATTGGCACCCACTTATTAACACATGAGCAGCAGCCACTTTAATACAGATGAGGTAATGGGGTATCTGGGGACTAAGGTAGATAGTGATCACCCCTTTGACAATCATATCGCCACAGTAGTTAGGACAGCCTTCTATGTAGGCCATCTGATTACTAAAATTTTCCCATCTAGACATACTGCGGTTATAGTGCCCCTTTACTCATCACTCATCAGTCCCATCATAGGGTATAATAACCCATGTGGGATGTACCTCAGAGGACACGTCCAACAGCTGGGAGGACCACAAATGTACCTCACCAAGGGGAATACTGGCCTCCAACATATGGCCTATGCAGCCAGACTGAATAACCTCCTGCTTTACTCAGTGGCATCTCATTTACTCAGAGATGATCTCTGCTGGCCAACACAGCCATGTTGAACTCAGGCTTGATGGATATGCTTCACCTATGGGAATCCATGTCACAGTGAGCCACACACTGTAGTGAGCTGACCTTGCCACAACAATAACTGGAAGTTGCTGGAGGGACAGCTTCCTGTCACAGACACTCCCCAGACTTTGGAACAACATCCCTAACTACATTATACAGAACCCCTCACTAGCACTATGCAAGAGAAACCTAGAAGGGAGGATGGGGAACAGTAGATGCACCCCAGGGATCCCACCATTGGTTCTGCTCCACAGAGGGACAGTTAATGAATCAAAGGGGTGGCAAAAGCTGACACATTTTGGCTGGCCTTATGAATGGCTTTTGGCAGTTGGCCAAGTGCCCACCTATGAATCTATACATACAGTATCTGTATATGCTGATAACTTAATTTACTGTTCAGGTGTTGACTTACCTTGTGCCAATGGCTGTTGTGTGTGTGCAATAGCTGAAGGCTGCTTATGTTGGATGCACACAGTACACTGCCTATACATGACAATTTACAGGTAGTCTTGTGTGTGTGCCATCCATTTTTAGTGTGTGTGCAAGTGGAGAAAGGTGTCAGTCCCTAGTTGCCCACACTGTCAGTGTGTGTGCTCTATGTTCCCTCTTTGCCAAGGCATGGGCATACTGGGCACGCCTCCATTTGCCTACTGAGGCTGGCTCAGGGTGATTGTGGTCTGAGTACCTCTGTGCCTGTGGGGCCCTTGGCAATGGTGGTGGGCTGTGAGGGCCTTCACCATTCTGTCCCTGCTACAGCTGTTTCCGCAGGACCATATTGTGTAACATGGCACACACTATGAAGATGTGGGCACATGTGCCTGGAGAGTACTGCAAGGCTTCACCAGATATGTCCAAGCAATGGAACTGTGATTTCAGCATCCCAAACACAGGCTCTATGATGATTCTGGTTTGTGCGTGTGCCTCATTATGGCATTCCTGCATGGGTGTGTGTGCATTTCTGATGGGAGTCATCATCCACGGTTCCAGTGCATAGCCAGCACCCCCCACCATGTGGCCATTTGGGATGTCCCCCCTGGAAAATAACCGATACAGCTGTGAGGCATGCCAGATGTGGGAGTTGCTACAGCTTCCAGGGCTGCCAGTGCACACATCCATGATAATGCCCTGGGCATTGCACACAACCTGGCAGCTGATGGAGGGTCATCCCTTACAGTTTATGTAGCGGCTACCCTGCTCACCGGGTGGTGACTTGATGTGTATGTGCATGCAGTCTATTGCACCCAGTACCTCCGGGTATTCTGCCACATGGTGGAAGAGACACATATTGCTGGCCAACACCTCCTGCATTTTGGGGAAGTATATGTGCTCATTGACATGTGGTAACATGGCATCCAGGAACTGGTGTAGTACCCTGGATGCCGATGCCTGTGAGATACCCATGATATCCACAGTTGGTCTTTGAAAGGTACCTGCAGCTAGTATTCTCAGGCTTACACATACTTTCATATCTACTGGAATGGGTTCCCCTCTGTTTGTTCTGGCTCTGAGGTGTGGCCAGCACAACTCCACAAGTTGATGCAGGGTGTCCCTGTCCACCCTGTTATGCTCTACTATCTCCAGATCATGTAGCCCCTGGTAGGTTACCCTGGGTCTGAACACTCTCCTCCTCCTCCTCTGGTGCCTGCGGTGGTTGTGTGCATCATCCTCCACACCACCTAGGGTCTCCAACACATGCTGGTGGATCAAAGTTATGGCAGCCCCTAACATGTACATAATAAAAGTTCCCTGACTGTGTACACCACTGGTGCAGAGTGTATGGGAATACAAAAATGTGTGTGAGGTGCTTTCACACTTTATAGTATTGTGCTATAGATGCTGCTGATGTAAGTGGTTGTGTATGAGCTATTCCAGCTGCTGTGTGTCTTAAATATGGGTTTTGCAACAAGTACTGCAAGTGTGGGGCCTTTACTGTGGAGATCTACTTGCCTGCCTTGATTAATCTGTTGCCCTTTAATTCACTTTTAGACCTGGATCCCCTCCCATTATCAGGCATGCATCCACCTACGTCTTTCTTGTTTTGTACTTTCCCTACCCAGTCATGGTGAAATGTGCCTTGTAGCTGATATACTGCATATCACCTTTGTTCTGCTTTGACACTTTGCTGTTTTCTTTGCAGTACAGCCCCTTCCCTTCCCTGTTCTGCAAGTAGCTGCTTGCAGCCTTGTTAGCTGTTGTCAATGGCTCACTGTAGGCTCCTAGGTGTTAATTAGTCATTTGTACTCCAATTTCACTGCTGCAGCATTTCCTTATTTCTTTCCTATATCCTTCCTGTTTCAGCTGCAGTGTGTGACACGCATACCCGTTTACCAGGTTTACGCATGTTTTCATCTCTGTTCACATGCATACTCGGTTACCTTGTGTACTCTCAGCTAAGCATAGCTATGGGCAGTTCGACACACCTCTATCCTGCAGCTTTGCCTAGCTAGAAGCAGACCAGCTTAGCAATGCTCCAATGTGCTTACAGCAATGGCGACACACCCCTCTCTTGATGTCATCTTTATCTCAAGGGCTCACCTCGGTGTTATAACGCTACGCTGTGAGGTGCATCCTTACACCAGCGGGGAATCTGGGATTTACTATTACTCCTCTCATTTGCATGCCATTGCCTACTAATTCCTAGCTACTGCACATAACACTGCCACTGTCCCTTAGCAACCCTTGTGCCATGAGTATGGTGTAGTATGCCTGCCATTGACTATTATGGGGAAATCGTGATATGTGTTTCATTGCAGTTTTATTCTATATTTTTATATATTCCTTGTGATCCCCTTTGCACACCGCTGCCCTGCACTTCCACGTTGCGATAGTGCGACTATATATATTAAATGTTAATTTTCTATTTTGTACATGTTTTTGTATGCCAATGGCTATATATATTAAACCATTGGCATATATTAACAATATAATACATGTGTTTGGTCATCTGTCACCGCTCCAATTTTATGTTTGAAAAAATGTAAACAGTTTTCTACGGTTTACATTTCTGTATGCTTACACTATGCCTGCACCCACTTCCTGAATCACTACATACCTTCATTTGCATGTTACACTGCTGCACGTGGGGTAATTAGCATACAAGGCTCAGGAGTTGTGTGGGCGTAGCGTACGCAGGTAATGCATGGGGGAACAGCTCTTACCTGAATCGCTTGGTGGCCATCTTTGGTGTTAGAATGCCGACGCTACAGCTGCACCTGGCGCAAGCTTCATGAATCCCGGGGATTGTCTTTTAATGATGTTTTTAAAAGTCCAAACTCTACAGTACAGCTACATATGTTAACGTAAAGACCATATAACTGTATATGTCTGAAGATAAAATCCCTAAGCCAACATCCCTACCATGAACTCTACAAGTCAGTGCAATGTTTGGCTAGGTTTCTATGCAAAGTCAGAGATACTGAGGACCTACTACTCATGACTTTCCACAATATGGGTTCATTAAAAGAAAAGTGTATCTTTTAACCTTTATGCCTTTTTGGTAGAGGAATTACAACAGTATTGAGTGAACTCCTTCTGGTACACAAAATATACTTGGATTTAGCTAAGACTTCAGACATAATTCTACATAACAGCATCACTGATAAGGTCGCCATGTTAAATATGATGGGCACATCAATCCCAGGGGGTCTAACAGTAGTTAAATAGACTGCAATGAATTCATATAAGAGACTAAACATATGAGAGTAATCAGTAATATCCCACAAGACTTTGTGCTGGGTTCTCTACTATATGTGATCATTTTTTCATTTTTTCTTACCTTAGGGTAGGTAATAAACTTTGGGTCAATAAATATTCAGGCTACTGCAAATTTTGCATTGCAGTCACATCTTCTATACATACTAGACCGATATCAAAAAAGTTAAAAAAAATGATGTGCCTGATTCACAATGGCAGCTTTTCCTCTCATAATTAAGAAATAAAACTGTCAAACTTTAAAAAAAAGGGTGAGGCATTGATTTCTCTAATTGATTGACAGTCAACAGATTAAAGTCATAGAAACAATAATAGATAATAAACACAACTTTCATCAAAATAAGTCCATAGTGCCTTATAAGAATTATGGAGGTACTCTTATAATACTGAAAGCTGTCAGGCTGAAGCAGGAAAGTACAATCCTCCTATATGTTAGAGTAATACTCCTGTCTTTGAATATAATGCTGTCTTCTGCAGTTTTAGAACTAAAACATATAAATAGTCCAATGATTCCTAATAAAGGATCATAGGAAGTTACTAGGCTATTGGCCCCGAGGCCCTTATAAGCCTAGCCAAGAGTTTAGCCCATGTTTAGACAAGTCATCACCCACAGCCCCTGTCCAGCAGGGACACAGGTGGAATCCCAAAAGAAAATCTATGAGTCAGAAAACAAAACCTAAACAAATATACTAGAGGAATTGTCACATTTATGGTGTAATATAAAATTCTGATAGATGCTCTCTGTTTTGCCTTTAATGCAGAGAGTTACATGATCCTGTATGGAAGTCTAAGTGGAACATATAACACTGTACAAGCACTGGGACAGGTCATCTTTTGTTAAACATCAGCAATAGCAGTACAGAAAAGACAGTTTAGATATTTTACTTGTGGGTTTCTTAGAATTTGAAACAAACTTCTTATCAGTATTAGGGAATGCAATGTTTAACTAGTTTCAAAAACAAACTGGACACATGCATGTATGGCTTCATGAAATATTTTCAGCATGTTGATGTGCAATAGTTAAGCAATTCCAGCTTATATTAAAGCTCACTCTAACAGTATTTAAGTATTTTTTGAAAAGAGGATTCACCTTCCCCTATTCCTGGTATGTGGGGCTCTGCCCCTCACCCCTTGCAGCACTTATTTACAACTTTAAGATTGCCATTGTATTGGAGAAAGGTGAATTCTGCCAGATACTGGCAAATGTTTATGTGTCTTTGTCTCATATATATATGTATATATATATATATATATATATATATATATATATATATATATATATATATATATATATAGATAGATAGATATATACATACACATATTGGTGTGTGTGTGTGTGTGTGTGTGTGTGTGTGTGTGTGTGTGTGTGTGTGTGTGTGTGTGTGTGTGTGTGTGTGTGTGTGTGCATAAATAGCAATCGAGTTTCTTGAAAGCTAGTAGACCATACTGTTGATAACTTAGTTTCATAGATAAGTACTAGGCAAGCTGTCCTTGTGGGCTATTTTAATCCTAGCCAATTTCCTCTTTTGTACACAAAATAACCTATCACATTTTGCTATAGATTGGCCTTATCCATCCCATGGTCAATAATTATATATTACCCCAATGGGAATAACCAGAATCATATCATAGATAATGTGAGTGGATCCATGTGTGGAATAACATTTAGGAGCTGCCTCTGTCCATTAATAGTATAGGGGGCAGTCCTGGGGTAATTGATCTGTTTCCCATTTATAGATCTAAGTTGCACTTGAATGTGGACATGGATAAACTTTGTTTTATGTGGATGGGGAGTCTGTTCCACCGCAGCAGTATCCTCTGTGAGATATACCTCTCCCTCCAAACTGTTCTGTTGATGTTGCAGAAGAGAATGTTATCCGTAGAACAAGTATTTCTGATGCCATTTGACTTGCTGATGTGCAGTAAATTTATCAGTAATACTTCTGATGATGTCTTGTATGCCAGACACAGAGTGCCTCTTAGCAATCTGTAAGATATTGAGTACAGTGACAGGGCTTTGAATTAGTCAACGTAGAACAATGTAGTTTAGGCCTTGTATTCTTTTAGTAAGGCATCTCTGGGAGTCTTCCAGTTGTTGCATGTCTGGAGAGATATGTGCCAGAGAGGGAGTAATATTCAATGTCTGACCTAATTAGGGTTGAGTAAAGGGATGACATCTTTAGATGCAAACACTATCCTTTTGTTTATAAACTGTGCAATATGAAAGTACTTTTTCCAAAAATATGCACATGTTGGTCAATGGTTAAGTCACTGTCCACATACGTTCCCAAATCTTGAACAACTGGGTCATCTCCTATGGAAATATTGTCATTGTCAATTATGGCTAGGCTTGTATAGGCTCTAGGGTTGATAGCCTAGTACCAATCTATGAACCTATGAACCTATGTGCTAGTTCCCTGGGCAGATGACTTCCCAAAGGATACAGTAATGTATTTTTGGTGTTCAATCCATGATTTTGGCACCAGTTATTTATTTGGGACAAACCTTCCTGCAAGATGGCTAAGTCATATGAGGATTCAATGACTGCTCCTAGCTTGCAGTCATTTGTAAATGTAGTCAGCCAGAACCCTTTGGTATTGGCTCTTACTTCAGAAAAGTAGATGCCAAATAGGAGAGGTCCCAGTTTAGAACACTGGTGGACTTCACTGGTGACTGGTCTCTTTGTGGTGGTAACTTCTATTTTGATTATCTGCATCCTATGTGTGAGCCACTTGGCAATTCAGCAACAACTGCATGAATCACATAACTTGGGAATCTGTGAATCACATAACCTGGGAATCTGTGAATCACAAGATACTTCCACATAGCAAATGGGCAGCTGAGACAGGAAATAAGTATCCAAGAAAAAAAAAAACACTTTATAATGAAAGTACTTGTACCTTGCAAATAAAATATCTTGGGCGGACTAAACAATTTCTATTTGCTTAATACAATGGTTGGAATAATGACCTACAAATGTAAGATTTTGTGGACTGCCCCTCAGTTTCCAATCTGTCTTATGCCCCTTCAGTATCTAAATATTATTTTTGTTAAACTGCTTCACACGATTTGTTGAATAAGGTTAAATTACAGTGAATTCCTTTCGTATGAAGAAGATGCGCCCATGCTGTGTTTTGGTTTGCTTTGTTAAGAGCAAATAAGTACAAATATACTTTTTCTATTGAATCCCCCTACTGTCGAGGCCAAAGCTGTCACTACAGTTACAGTAAGTTATAGCACATAACATTTCAGCACTCTTCTCTTTACACTGATACCTGATATGTACAAATTTAGATGGGAGTTAACTAATAATTTGTATAAAAAGACGCATACTGGCAATGGTCTTTCAACACCAGTACAAACAAAGAAAACAGTGTTGGCCTTTATGTATGTATATAACAGGTCAACGATATTGTTTCCGCACCAAATATGATCAAAGTTATTTGGTTTGTTCAGTGGTACTAACAGTAGTGTTAATACAGAAAGTATTTATAGAATGATTGTATAAGGTAATAAAGTTGGAACATTTAGAAAGCAGAAGAACCACAAGATGCAAAAAAAAAAAAAAATCTAGCAACTAGACTAAACATTGAGATGATATCCCTACTAAAATAGATTTAAAAATATCCAGCAGCTTGCTCAAAATACTAAGGCCATGAAAGATATAATTTTCAAACTATTTATATTTAATCATAAGGGGTGCATTTACATTTCAGCTCAAAGGCTACTCTGTGGTTTAAATTCAGCAGCAGATCTTAAGCAGCTAGTTACTTTGTGTCTGACACGACTGTTTACGTTGCTCAGCATCAGATGCAAATTAGGAGGCAGTGCTGACTTAGCATCCAGGCTGGCTTACGGCTCCAGAGGGTTAAAAGCAAAAAGTACAATTCTGACAAAGAATTGCGCATAGTTTTCTCTGTGTAACATGTATCAGAAAAGTTGTAAATGCAATACAGATTAAAGTATTTTGTGGAAACAAATATACGTATCCCTTAAATAGTTAAGAGTTAAAAGAGTTAATTAAAAATGACAATGAGCGTGTCAAAAAATGAAACATTTTGGCAAATGAAATTTGATTAATTTTAGTGGTGGTGCTGTGTACCCAACTACCATAATACATATGTTGTAACTCAAAAGGTTGAAACGATTTTGTGGGTGTAAAAAAAGAGAAACTGCACAAATGAGAACATGCTCATATGGTTAATTTAATTTATATATAGTATAGGCAAGTAGTAGACCGCGGTACTGGTGCTGCGGTAGCTAGCGTTGTCACCTCATAGCAAGACGTTGTCCCGTTTGATTCTCAGCTAGAGCGTCTTCTGTGTGGAGGCACGCGTGAATGGGCGTACCTTCGTGGAAGGTTGTGCGTCAGGGCTGGTAACTCGGCGTGTAAAAATCCGCTACCAAACATTAGCGGACCGGAGTTCCGCTGTGGCGATCCCTAACCCGGATAAGCCGAAAAGCGCAATAACATAGGCAAGTAGTAGAATAGCAGCGTGCAAAAAAACATGCTTGAATGAAAAAGCGGTGGTTGTTAATACTGTGTCCTAGCAGTTTGTGTGTTTATACAAATGTTCATGGGTGAGGGTTAGACCAAGGATTAGGTTTTTATTTTTTTTTCTGTTGACTTGGTAAGTGAGCTGGTCCAAAGACCCATTACAGTCACAACCTGGGCCTGTAAGGGCAAAAATAAAGGGCTTTCATATTGACAGAGACAGTTTTACAATTGATTAAGTCATGCAATATAAGTGGATACCACCATATAGATTGTTTTATAGTTGCAAACTATACAGTTATATCATATGGGTAAGACCAATTATTTAGGAAAACAAGTTTAGACAGAAACAATACAAATAAGTGAGGCTTGCCCCAGCAGCACCTTACTCTTGTACTAACCCTAATTCTACATATTACATTACTAAGAGCTATTTCCTTATTGAATCATTACCAGGACAACATGTTGTCTTAGTTGTATAGCTGGAGATTACTGATACAGGGCTTTTCTAGTGAGTGAGAAGTATCAGGGTTTTTGATTCACACTTATAGGTCATTTAATGTTTTATGATTCTATTTTATTTTACCATTTTTGATTCTGTCTTTTGAGTTTTCAACCTTTCATGACAAAATCATCACATAAAAGTCTGGAGTCTGGCTTTACAGGAAAGACATTTCATATATTTAAGTTCATGTTTTTTTTCCTTCAAACCTCATCCCATCCTCTTTAGTTGAGTGTTTTAACTTAAATATTCTGCAGTAAACTGGGATAACAACATAAATGTCCTAGCATGAATAATTATGCAGTATACATATGTGTACTGTGCTGAACAAGGAATCCACTGAGGTTTTATTTTTAAGAGTGTGGATATTGTGTCAAAGCACGTTATTGGATGCATGCTGTGGAAGAATAATATACGGCCTGCACAGAGCTGCGTAACAGGACAGCAGGTGCTAAGCAATGGCATATCTGACAAGCTGCAGTAAGCACTGCACACAAAACAGGGTGATGAAGCAGCACTGAATGTAAAACCAGATTAGAGTCAGATGCATTGCCCAGGTAACATCCTATTGTAATCTGTTTCCATGTCAAGAACGACACTGTTTTCATCGAAACCTCTTAGAACTGTGGCACCTGCTACAAATATTGCAATGAGTGTGCCATATGGCAAGGTAGTGGGTAATGATTTCCTGCTGCACAGACATTGACCACCTGACACTCAACGTAGAACTCCTGATTCCATTTCATTGCAGGATAATTAAGCTCTGTCAGTCTCAACATGTGGGTCTGTAAAGGAATGCATTATTTAATGCTCCAGTAACTACACTGGCTAGCTCTATCTGTGGGTTTTCATTGTCTAGAAAACTCTGGGAGACACTACAGCATTGTAGTCACATACATACTTATGAATATACATCTGAACTGTCCAGAACTTCATTGAATTTCACTGATTTTGCCTCATCGTGTTTTTGCCTTAACCTTCAAAACTTTTACATTGTTTTTTAATGTAAATCAGTGATGATTATAGTCAGTCAGTAATGCCACTCATTACAGTTTCATTCTAATTATTCAGAAAATGTTTGTTGATGCAAAGCCTATTGTTCTATTAACATATTTAAAGTTAGAGTTATAGTTAAAAATGTAAACATTTGCCTAATTTTGGGCCTTTGTGTCCCTGTTATTTTTGCTATATCCAGAATTCTCAAGCAAAGCAGTTGAGAGGTAAATTTCTGATATGTTTTTACATGATCATTGACAGTCCGGAGAAGCCTAGCACACCATGCATGCATGGAATGTTACCAGTCTATGAAATCCTACTATAAAACCCATTTGTGTCATCACCAGTGAAAGCATTCCTGAAACAGCATTGCCAGTCCAGCGAATCTAGCTAGACCACTCATTCATACAACATATTCATCCCTGAGAGCCATGCTACACCACCACACATGCAATATTACTAGTCCAGAGAAGTTTAGCACACCACTCATGCATGTAGCATCACCTGTAAATGAACTCCTACTATAAAACCCATGATCACTGGTGCAGGCAATCCTGATACAGCACCAATACATGTAGCATTGTTAGTCCAAGGAGTACAACTAGACCACCCATGCATGCAACATCAGCACTCCAGAGAATCATGCTACACCACCTAATGTACAATGCACATCTAATGTAATATTGCCAGTCCAGGGAATCCTGCTACACCACCTACGCATGCAGCATCATTTACATGCAGTGACACCAAATGATCCTCAAAGCTGCTGTGTATGTCATTAATGGAGAAACTCATACCCAGTATAAATGTCAGTCCTGGAATAAAGACTATTTAGATTGTAACTGTACATATCCTGTCACTTAACTATTCAGATGTAGTTTTGCAAGTAACAAGAGAACTATGGGCAAAAGATGCCAGTAAAATAAACTTATTTTATAACAGATAGGATATGATTCAGAAAATGTATCTGTCTGCTTTTCATTTTGCATGTGATATTCATTAAGTCTTATAAAATCTGAAGGCTTTGTACACAAAAAGTCGTTGCAGTTGCTGCTTTAGTTTTGGTCTGAATATATAGCATCCACATGGTCATACTATATACAAAAATACTTTATACATCTCCTTGCCTTTAAGTTACTCTTGCTGTTACCATAAAATGACCATTAGAGGTTTATCAAAGTCAGTACTTTTTTATTTTATTTAATTGTTAACCTGGTAAGTCCACTGGACACAAGTGCCCCTTGTCAGGGCTAACCCTGAAGTATTGCCTGATTATGTGGCATGCTCAGGGTCACACAACAGGCAGATGGAAGCTGAAGGAATCATATGGACTGCTGGAAACATGAGCATTAACATATCAGAGTCTTACTCCCCTGTACTAGCTTCAATCTGAAAAGAATTGTAAGCCACAATGGCTTGAGGTACAGAAGATGCCTGATTTCTGCAATACCTGTGCCTGGATACTTTTTGCATGTGGCACTTTGTCTATGTTGTGCGAAAGAAGGTAAACTACATCATCATGTTAGTTTCCGTAAGTCAATAACATTCAGATTTTTTTGTATGCACATGATTAGCAGTCTTGGTAGCTCAAAAGGTAGCACCCTAGCTGTTGGTGCAGAAGGCTTAGGTTCTCTTCCCATTCCAACCAGTTATTTTGATTTCCCAGTACTGAGCAGCCTAACAGAGATGTTGCACTTCTAAGTGTACTTCAGTTTGGATGACATATTAAACAGTGGTCCCTTTTGCCTGAGTTGGTGGGAGCTGAAGTTAATGTAACAGATCCTGTGGCACTTTTCAAAAAGATTACAGGAAGTTCCACTGAGCCCTGACCAAATTTCCTCTATATTCAGTAAGAATACCACCTTGGGTCTCCCCCTAAAAGAGGCCATTAACCTATTGGGACTAACCCAGTCAACAAACTGTAAATAAATAAATAACAATAAATGCACAGCTTGCTTAAATATCAGCTTTTATGCATCGCAGTAGCAAAGTATACAAAGATAGAGGCCTTGACAATTTCTTCACATTTCGTGTTCCTTAACACTTCTGCTGCTGTAATGCAATGCATTGCTCATTAAACATGAAGTTTCTTTTCAGTTCATAAACCATGAAATGGCAGTCCAGCGATGCAGGCTTCCTCCAAAAGCCTAGGGTCCATAATATTCTTATGTTCATTTGGGTTTTTGTCCCAGTGGAATTCAAAGAAGAATAAAAATAAGCTTTTCAATGTATATGAGAATTATGAAATAGACCAAAATGGTGGTTGATATTGATATAATGGTCAGTGTCTGAAAATTAGAATGACTGTTTTGATAATGCCAGCTCATATTAGGAAAGCTGTAACTGCTCTAATGCAAACAAAAGGCCAAGAACATAATAAGTAAAGGGGAAGTTTGCCTCTGTAAGTTTCATTAAGGAACACGTTAAATAGTCAAGTCCATAGCTGCATGCAAAACAGAGCTGTAGCCTGGAGAGCAGTTCTGATCTCAGTTTTAATAAGAACTGAACCCTACAATTGGATGCAGTGTTTATATTACAAAATCAACCATTTTAGTAGTTTGAAGAAGAAGAAAAAAAGAAAAAAAAAACAAGAACGGTAAACAAAAAAGACTGATTTAGCACAACTCAGTTTATTGTACAAAATTAGTAACATCTCAGTAAGCATTTTTTCAGACAAAGAAAAGAATGAAACAAGAATAATTTAACCCTGGTGGGCCGTAAGCATTTAAAAAACTGTCGCCAACCTTCTTATAGTTTTATTCATATATTGTAGCATCTCCTCTTTTAGTTCAATAAAATAATAAAATCTTTTGTATGTGATACAAGTAATAGTGTGCCCCTGTAAAAGCGTTTAGTTGTTTTTTTTTTTTTGATTTACTAGTAATGTACATGATAAAAAAACATCTGAAAGTATTATCTATACTGAAGGCTAGACATTCAGTATATGAAAAGTGGAAAATTCACTGAACGCTCAGGAGAAAAAACAAACTAGTAGCTTTATCGTACCAAAACTTTAATCTCCGCTTTCACCCAAAATGGACTTCATCAGAATAAAAATCAACATGGGAGACCACTGCTCCACACCTATAGTCAATTATTCCCTGGTTAAACCTGACCACAAACTGATCACCATGGAAATCTCTATCTCACCTACGCCTCCTGTGAAGGTGACCACCCTGAAAATCTTCTCCAAAGCTTACTTTGGGCTCCTAAAAACAGAGGTGGCTAACTTCTCAGCACCCATGCTAATGGAAAATAGCTGCATGACTGCTGAATCATAGACCAATGCACTGTACAAGCACATACACAAATGCATGGAACTTGCCATACTAAGCAGAACCAAGACACTCTCCTCCAAAAAAAGGAAGCCAATCTGGTAGCCCCTAGCCATCAGTAAACTCTACAACAAAAGGAAGAAACTTTTGCAGAAAAAAGTGAAGTCACAAGACTGGAAAAACCCCCTTATCAGCTGTAACAAAAATTTGAGGTCCCTTATCAAATCCTCTAAAGCCAGCTATGAAGGCAGAATTGCAGCTGACACCAAAAATGATAACAAGGCCATTTATAGCTATATCAAGGACCTCCAAGGCAATACCTAGATTTGCTCTGAGTTATTGCACAATGGTACCTCCTATACTGAGCCAACAGATATAGCCAACATACTGGCCGACAGATTCAGTGCCAACTTTGCCCCCCCAAAGGCCCTATCACAATACCAGAAAAAAGCCTGGTACCCAACATTTCTGCAGCACAGGTAAAAGCTGCATTGTCCAAAGCCAAGAATACAGCATCTGTGGAACCTGATAATATCACTGGCTGCATTCTACATGAGCTACAAAATGAACTGGCACCACACCTGTGTGCCCTGTTCAATCACAGCCTTACCTCAGGCTTTGTCCCTAACAAATGGCACACTTTACAGTCATCCCTCTCCATAAAGTGGGAATGACTACAGACCCTGCGAACTATGGCCACATTAGCTTGACAAGTCTGGTAGGTAAAGCTATGGAGCACATCATCATGGACCTGCTTAACAAAGATATAGGCAATCTCCAAACTCTTAATCCCACACAGTTTGGCTTTGTCAAGGGGAGATCCTGCATGCTGAACCTGGTTGTCTTCTTCAAGGCAGTCACCGAAGCTGTGGATGAAGGTAAGGCAGTGCATATAGCGTACCTTGACCTGGTCAAGGCCTTCGATACCATTCCCCACTTGGGTATCATTGATAAACTCACCAAACTAGGCATCGATCCTTATATCACTAGGTGGGTTGCAAATTGGCTCATAGACAGGACCCACAGAGTGAAAGTTGCAGATTCCAAGTCAGACTGTTGACGGTCACAAGTGGAGTACCACAGGACTCTGTCCTGGGCCCTGTACTGTTTGGCATCTACTTCTCAGAAGTCCAGGCCAACACTGACTCTGACTGACCAAGTTCACTGATGACGGCAAGCTAGGAGTCAATATTAACTCCTCAAGTGATGCAGACATCCTACAAAAGACCTACTAAGATCCTACAAAGATCCTACTGAGACCACCTAAAAATGTGTTATCATTCCCTTTGGAAAAAACTCAGTTCCCACTAATTACCATGTTGATGGGAGCCCACTGAACACTGAAGGGACCATAAGAGATCTGGGCACCCAGGTCGATAGCAACCTCACCTTCAACCACCACATTGTCACTATGGTCATAATGTCCTTCTATGTGGCTCATCTTATAACCAAAAGTTTAGCCTCCAGAAAGAAAGAGGTCATCATCCCTCACTACTCATCCCTCATTAGGGGGGAGCTCAGCATTGAAACTATTGATCTGCCTATTCCCTCTATTGACAAAGCTGAGATAATACTCACCAGACTAAAAATCAATGACAGAAAATTTATCAATATCGTAGGTTGCTACATCCCACCGGGTAACAATATACCTGCTCTAGAGAACCTACTCAGCTGGGCTACACTCTCCCTCTTACATGAAATACTCATCATGGGAAACTTTAACATAGACTGTAGAACATGTTCCTCGAATAATCCCACTAACCACATTAACCTGCATGGATTTACTCAAGTTATTTGCTCACCAACCAGAACTGATAAATCCTACAAGTGATAATCTATTCTAGACTGGATTCACACAAATAAACCAACCCCCTCCTATCAATCGGGTTGTCTACCAGACACCCTGAGTGATCATCATCCAACCTTTTTACTAAATGTCATCCCTACCTAACCAAACCAACCATCTTCCGACTAATAAGAAACAAAACAAACTTTAACCCTAATCAATTTAATTCTACTTTAAAATCTTGCTTATGGGAGCCACTTGAAACCCTCCATCATAACGATGCTGTCCAATCTTTCAACACTATATTCCTAAATATCCTTAACTCTTACTCCCCTGCCAGAACAATATGTGTCAAATTGAAATATGCCTGGCTCACCAAAGAAACCAGGTCTTTAATGAAGCGTAGAGATAAAACTTTGACTACCTGCCCTCAAAATATCTTACTGTGCACTCAGAAACACAGTTAAAAACAGGTCAAACTAGATAAAATAAACTACTATCATAACTTCCAGAACAAACACCAAAACAACCCCAAGCTTTCTGGGCTGCCATCAACAATGTCCTCTCACTTGGCAAAAATAGTACACCTCCTCCAAACTCAACAAACAGTAACAAAACCATTACCACTCAGTTTAATAAATACTTCACAGAATCAATCCCTGCCTTAAGCAACACCTAATCTTCTTCCACACCTGCCTCAACCAGCACTCGACCTTCTTCTATCCCAGCTTCAACAGTGAAGGCAAACAGTAACAAGTGTGTCTCTATTCAACCTGTACCTTTGTCATTAGTTAAAAAAAACTATTAACAATGTTAAGACCAACTACTTTGGCAGCAGATAATCTACCAGGTGAATTTCTGAAAATAGTCACTGAAGCTATAGCCTACCCTGTAACAATTCTTATAAACCGGTCTATCACTGAAAATCTAGTCCCAGATATCTGGAAAATATCTTACATAATCCCACTCCACAAAGGAGGATCATCTAAAGAAATATCAGATTATCGCCCCATTCCTATCCTCTCCCCTCTATCCAAAATATTAGAAAGGTGTATCCATCTACAAATCATGGAGCACCTTAGCACCCATAAATTCCTTACTAATACTCAGCATGGTTTTCAACCCTCTCATAGCACCACTACTGCTCTCCTGTCATTCACAGAAACTGTAAATAAACATAGAAACAATAATGATTTTGTATCGGCTCTCTTTCTAGATCTCTCCAAGGCATTTGACATGGTAGCACAGTATAAGTTCATCAAGGTCCTTTCTACATTCAGTCTATCTGCATTCACTATTTCTTGGTTTCAAAGTTATTTAACTGGGAGAAAACAGGTGGTACAGTGGAACTCTGACATTTCGCCTCTACTCCCAGTATCATTAGGCATTCCCCAAGGCTCCATCCTGGGACCGCTACTTTTCACTATTTTTGCCAATAACCTTCACACTTGTACACCTCATGCTACAGTTATACAATATGCAGATGATTCCACATTGATCTGTACAGCCCCCTCCATCCAAGAACTACACACACTCACTCAGACATCCTTTCTAGCTGTAGAATCTTGGCTATCTGACAATCACCTGATTCTAAACCCCAATAAAACTAAACTCCTTCTCTTCAACCCTAATAGATTCACACCACCTCCCCAACCTTTCAACATAGTCTCCAAAAATAACACCATTATTTCACCTGGCACCCACACTAAACTACTAGGCATTGACATTGACTGTAACTTAAGATTTGACATTCACATTGCCAACACCATAAAAAAGTCAAGTAAATAATTATAACAAATTAGACAATATAAAAAATGCTTGTTAAGAATCAATACGAGGTATATGACAATCCTTTAATATTTAGAGAAATTATAGACAGTTTGCAGAGAAATTAAACATGTTAGTTTAAAAGAAATAGGAATTGCAATATGAACTGAGGAAAAAAACAGGCTTATGGTATATTTAGAGAGAAAGTCAGGGAACATAATTAGATAGCAGTAAGGAAGTATATGAAGATGGGAGAGTAGTAAGGAGGTATAAGGATTGAAAAGGTCATTGCTCATATATAGGGATATACTTTATCCTGGTTCTGATTAAGAACAGAGCCAGATTTTAGCTAGGAAGTCTTTCAGAGTGGTTTTGAAAGATGAGAGGGTACAAACCTGATGGATACAGGTAAGGAATTCCAGGCCTTAGCAACCTTGTACAAGTGCAGACAATCCTCAGAAGATATGACAGGTTTGTAGACAGCAGGAATTTTTGGTCACCGGATCACAATGATCAACTGGAAACATAGAAGTGTAGAATGTTTTTTCATGTTAGACAGGCCGATGGATGCTGGATAATTTTATAGGTGCCAAGATGTTATGTATGTGTTAGTTGATGTGGCAGCTCTAACCAATTTAGGCCTTTCAGTACTGTACAGTGGTGGGTACTGAAAGGGGTATATGCTGCAACTTTATCAACTTTGCTATAGCATTGTTCAAGTTTTAATGTATGTGAAGCCGGAGCTTAATAAGGATTGGGGTGTCATAATGAAGAGTTGGGAGGAGATAAGTAGTGGCAATTTTAGTTTTAGTTGCATCGGTGAGAAAGTTTTTGGCTCTGTAAAGCATCCCTAGTTGTCATGAGTTTTTCTTATGCAATTTTGTATATGCAGGCTGAGTGTAAGATTATCATCTATTATCACCCCTAATAGTTTGGTATGAGAAGTGACTTCAATCATTGTATTATCAAGAGAGAAGACTAAATTTTGCGTTTTCATGAAAGAGGGATTTGGGAGTAAAAGGTAGTAGTTTGGTCTTTTTTGCATTGAGCATGAGTTGTGAGTTATATATTTCAGTGGCTGTTAAAGCTTCCTGAGTAATTTTTTAGAGGTGTACCATGTTGTCAAATGTACAAATGAGAGTGGAATCATCTGTATATTGTATTAGGGTGACCTGTTGTGTGTTAGTGTAGATGGTGTTGGTGAAAATGTTTAAAAGGAGGGGACCAAGGATAGATCCTTGTGTTACACCAGTGGTGACTGAGAGGTAAGGAGAGAGCATGGAGGGCTATTTTACTGACTGATACCCATTGGACAGGTAGCTTCTGAACCATAGTCGGTGGGATGAGAGAGAGACCTATTAAGGACATCTGAAGTAGAAGTTTGTTGTGACAAACTGTGTCAATGGCTTTAGACAAGTCTAGAGATAAAGAATAGACTCTATCTTTATTCACATTATCTATATAGGTTAGAAGAGCAGTGCTAGTACTATGGAAAGGGGAGAAGTCAAGTTGTGTAGGGGATAGGAATGTCCTTACATATCACTATTGCAGTATTCTTTACAATAGGGATCCCCTGCCAGTGGTAACCTGACATCTGGCCAATATACCAAAGCCTTTAGGTTGTAATAGGGATGCTAGACTTCACACATATGCTCCCTGAGCATGGTATAGGGCATAAAGATGATATACATATGTGTCATCCTCAGGACCTCTTTTCCGCCAGTCGAAACGCCAGCTTTGATCTTCAGTCTGAATGCTTATTCATCTGCTGATTACAAAGCCACTTTTCAGATAAGTGCCCCATTGGGTTTTTTTCTTCTTATTTTCTTTCATTTTATAGAAGCCGCAGTGGTACAGCAGTAGTGTTGTTGCCTCACAGCAAGAGGTTCTCCTGTTTGATTCTCGGCTGGAGTGCCTCCTGTTTGGAGTCTGCATGTCCTCCCCATGGTTGAGTGGCCTCCAAAAGACATGCATGAATGGGCGTGCCGTCGCTGAAGGTTAGGTGTCGTGCTGGCAACTCGGCACCATAAAAATCTACTGTCAATCATTAGCGGACTGGAGTTTCACTGTGGCGACCCTTAACCAGGGAAAAGCTGAAAAGACAAACAAAGATTTTATGGTTGCTGGCTTCATGTCATCTAGAAAAGGGAAATGCCAGTGTGGGAGACAGATTCACAATAAGGATCATCATGAGCAGTGTTTGTTTTGCTTAGGTGCTTTTCACGACCATATGTCTTCTCCTGTTTGTCAGGAGTTTGTTCCAAAAACCTTCTGTAATTGTCTCTCTTCTTTAGCAATCTACTTAGAAAACCACTGTCTTAAATTGTTGGCTGAGGGCACTATGGAGGAATCTTCCTAGCCCAATGACCAGCTATCCATGAAGAAGATGACCAAGAAAGCTCAGTTGGATTCTTTGGCTGTATCACCTCAACTGGACATCTCTCTTGACAGCCTAGAGGACTACCTTATTTCTCAGTCAGAGTCCTCTGACACAACCATTTTTAAGGCCAGCATGGATCTGGCTTCTCGCACATCCCTGGAGGCCTTGCAGGCATCCTCTTCACATGTTCATGGGGAACAGCAGTTGATTATTTCCTATTGGCCTAGGGTTGTTCCTCAAATCTTAGTGAGATGAGAGATTCCTACTCTGCTTATAGACTGTTGTCTGAGTTCTGAGACACCTAAGTAAGATATTAAGGGTTGACATCCCCTTGAAAAAGAAGCAGAAAACTAAGCACCTTTCTCCTGCTCCCAAAGATCCTTAAAGTGAATGACAAAATTTCATACAAGGTCTGTTTAATTCTCTTATGGCTTTGAAGCCTCCTTGGGGGATTTCTGTTCCTGCCACCCCTTGGTCTTTTGCCCCTCTTAAGAGTACTAGGGATCAGGTTTCATCTGATGAGGATGTGGATTCTGATTATGAATCCTTGACCTATTCTTCTCAGACTCCGTCTCCTTTAGATTATGGCTTTGAGAAGAAAGAATCTCTTAGTCCTGATTCTCCTTTTGAGTAGATTACTCTTGGTAATACTATCTCCAATATGATGGAGTTTAAGTGAGATTGTGCACACATCTCTGATGTTCAGAAGAGGTATGGTCAGGTCTCTGATGTTCAGTAATGGTATTATGAGCTTCTTCAAATGGAGTCTCCTAAACCCTCTCCTGTCCCTCCTGTTCTTGATGCCTTGTTGGATGCTTTTTCTACAGCTTTTCAGGCGTCTGACTCCCTGCCCCCTGCTCCTAAAAAATGACAGGTTTTAGAAGGTGTCTGAGGATTACAGATCTCTTTATAGGTGCCCATCTTCTGGACCGTTCTGTTGTTTTTGTTGCTTCAGATAAGCCATCTATGCTTTTGCCTTCTACAAAGCTGCTTCCCTCTGACAGTGACAGCAGAACTATGGAGAGACTGGGTAGGAAATTGCATACTTCTGCTACCTAGGCCTTTAGAGCTGTAAACTATCAGATCCATATGACCAGGTATATTTTAGCTTTTCTCTCTCAGGCCTGTCAGGTTATTTCAGATCTTCCTGATGCTGAGGGAAGACTTCAGCTCTTTCTTTACTAGGGCATCTTCCCAGGTTGCATGCTATTTTATTAAATGCAGTTATGATGCAGCTGATGCCTTGTCTAGAGTTGCTGCTTTTGCTTCTGTGTTGAGGAGGTATTCCCAGCTTTGACTCCAACCTTTGCCTGATGATATTGAGGATAAGTTGATGGATGCTGCTCTAGATAACAAACATCTTTTTGGTGCTGCTGCTGCTGAGTTGATTAAGTCTATTCAGTAAAAGGGTAAGGCCTTACAGGATTTGAAACATATTTTTGTTTCACCTGTTTCCAAGTTGCAAAGGGCTCACCCTAATACACATGCGTTTCTCCGCAGATAGTCTTAACCTTCCCCTAAAGGTATGAAGGGTGGTAGAAAGGCTCCCCCTGCTACGTCTACTCAAACTCCTTTGACTCAGAAGCCTCCTTTTCCAGACAAGCCAGATGCTGTCTGATTATCCTTGCCTTGCTCTTCTTAGTCACATTCCTCTCTCAGTTCATCTTTCCCTGTCCCTTCCTGCTTGGTTAAAGATCACTCAGGGTGATTGGGTTCTATCCATAATTTTCCAGTGGTATTATATAGGTTTGAAGTCTCTTCCCCCCCCTTTTGGGCATTTCTTTCCCTCCTTAGTAACAGCTGCACTTTTTTCCAGAGGTGCTTTGACATCTGTTGTCTCAAAGAAGAATTCAAGAAGTTCCAACTCCTCTGAGAGGGAAGAGGTTTTACTCGAGAATGTTTTTGGTCCCCAAGAAAGATGGCACTTAGAGACCCATTCTGGATATCTCTCAGCTAAACACCTTTTTGAAGGCTCTTTCCTTTTGCATGCTCTCCCTTCAAACCTTGTTTTCTCATCTTCTTCCACAGGCTTTTCTAGTTTCCCTGGATCTAAAGGGTGCCTATTTCCATATCCCCATCCTTCCCCGTTTCAGGAAGTTTTTGTGTTTCTTTGTTGCTTCCTTGCATTTTCAGTTCTCTGCTTTGTCCTCTGGCCTCTCTACTTCCCCAAGGGTCTTCACCAAATGCCTGGCTCCTGTGATGGATTTTGCAGATTGAAGGGAATCATACCTCTCAACTTTACAGATTTTCACAGAATGTCCAGATTTTTACTTAATTTTTTTGTCCTTTTTTCATAAAATTGTGGTTTTCTGGCAAATTAGTGGCAAATCATTTAAGACTGAAGTTAGAAAATAATGTCAGACGTTTGTTTCAGACTTTATACCCTTCAAAAAATTCATGCTAATGCAAAACCTGTTATTCTATCAACTTTATAAGTTTATCAGAGCAATATTAAAAAACTGTCCCTATTTGTGGGTCTTTGTCTCACTTTTATTTATGGTTTTGTCCAGATTTCTTGCTCTAAGAGGTTGAGAGGTATGAAGGGAATCCAGATCTTTCCCTACATGGATGACCTTCTCATTCAGGCCTCTTCTCCAGAGATTTTACTTCAGCATCTTTACTTTGCTATTTGTCTCATGCAAAGCCAGGGTTTACAGTGAATTTCCAAAAATCATTTCTGATTCCTTCTCAGGATCATGTTTTTCTTGGGTGCAAGCTCAAGACTTCCAGTGCTGGCTTCCCTGCCTCATCCTAAGGCTTTAACTCTGATTGCTTTAATTCAATCCCTTCTTCCTCTGGTTTTCATTACAGCCAGGGAGTTTCTAAGGGCTCTGGAATACATGGATTCCTCCTTTACTATGCTTCCTTTGGCCAAGTTTCATATGAGAAATCTCCAGTGGTTCCCAAAGTCAGTCTGGCTTCAACATTCTCATCTTCTAGATTTTCCAATTCCCTTTCTCCCATTTCTTAACCTTGAACTTCAGTGGGATTTTCCAATTCCCCTTCTCCCATTTCTTAACCTTGAACTTTAGTGGTGGATTCAACAGTTGTCCTTCAACCCATGGCTTCCTATTCAATCACCAGTCTCCTCTCAGAAATTTTTTCCAGATGCCTCTGATGTGGGATGGGGGTCTCCTTCAGTCCTCTGAAAGTACAAGGCCTTTGTTTCCTTCAATAAAGGAAGGACCACATCCAGTATCAAACAGATGAGAGCTTTTCTCCTGGCTCTTCTGGCTTTTCATTCTCTTTTCTTTCCAGAGACCCTCAAAATCTTCACAGACAATATCACAGTGATGTGGTATGTCAACAAGTAGGAGGAGAACTAGATCTTATCTGCTGTGCAGACTAGCTCTTCAGGTTTGGGATCTAGCTTTCCAGCATCAGGTGACCATTCAGGCAGTTTACATTACCTCAGATCAGAACATTGTGGCAGATTCCCTGAACAGGTCCAAAACACAATGTCATGAATAGAGGCTTCACAGAGATGAGTTTCTATACATTGTCTACCAATGGGTCTCTCCTCAAGTAGATCATTTTGCCACCTCTCTGAGCAGACAAGTTCCTCTCTTTTGCAACAGAGTCTCTTTCTGCTTGGAAGGTGGAGGCCCTCTCTTTCTCTTGAAAGGGGATGGTTCTTTATGCCTTCCCTCCCCTTCTTCTCATACCGTGTGTCCTGTTCAAGATAGAACAGGATGCTCCCAAAATCTTGTTGATGACTCCCTTTTGGCCCAGGCAGCATTGGTTCCCTCTTCTTCTGCATTTAGCCAAGGGCAGTCATCACAAGTTACCTCAAAGGATGAACATATACACAGGACAAGGGGCATTTCATCCATCCCCACCTGTCCACACTTCAACTGACATTGTGGGTAATAGGGCTTTGATTACTTTTAGGCACTTTTTTTCCTGAGGACATACTTCAGGTTCTGCAGGGGGCCAGGAAACCAACTACTAGAAAGTCTTATTTATCCAAATGTAAGAGATTTTCTGTCTGATGTCTTTCTCGTAACCTGGATTCACTTACTGTGGAAGCCCCTTTGGTTCTTTCTTATTTGTCTGAATTGCTCAATGCTGGGTTGGCTTACTGTTCTGTTAAAGCCCACCTAGCAACTATTTCTACTTGTCTGCCTTTGACTTCCCCTTTGGCTTCTAGATTTGAGGTCAAACAATTTCTTACAGTCATCCTTCACATTAGACCTCCTAAGAAGCGTATTCCTCCTTTCTGGGACCTTAATTTTGTTTGAGAAAAATTGACTCAGGCTCCTTTTGAGCCTGCAGCTTCAGCATCCTTACAGTATTGTTCTTGGAAAACTGTTCTTTTTTGGCCCTTATGGCTGTTCCTCCTTTTCTGTTTTTTTCATAAGGACATGGTATCTCTTCATACTAATCCTTCTTTTATGCCAAAGATGGTTAATGAGCTGACTCTTAGTCTATTCATTTGCCCACTTTTTCCATTCATCCTGATCTGCTATTGAGAAGGTTCTTCTTGCCTTGGATTTGCATATACAACTCAGATATTACTTGAATAAAACTAAAGACTAATATTTTAATAAATCTGAGCAGCTTTCTGTTTCCTTTCATGTTAGGTCTTTAAGCTTGACTGTTTCCAAGCAAACCATTTCTTCCCTAAGGCCATTTCTTTTTGTTATTCCTTTCATGGTAAAAGCCTTCCTCCTTCTGTTAAGGCTCATCCTACCAAGGCTGTGGCTTCTTCTGGTGCCTTTTCAAAAGTTTAAATACTAATTCTGCTCGAGGCAGATACTTGGACTTCTGTGCATACTTTTACCAAGTACTGTAAGCTGGATGTTGTCTCTAGGGCTAGAGCAGGTTTTGCCAGGGCTACCCTACATGGTTTTCTTGAGGGATCTGCTGGCCCTTCCTCCTCTCAACTTCCTTCCTGAGCTTTTGTACTCTCCCTATTGTAAAGAATAATGCAACATTGATATGGAAGGGCATAGTACAGTTATGTAAAATCTTGCCATAACAGTAGATTTCCATCTCTTCACTGTTGCAGTATTCACTCCCTCCATCCTCTCTCTGTTCCTTTTCTCCTTCTTATGTACTTTTTACCTCTCTGATTCCTTAGACTGTTGTTCCTCCTGGGGCTTTTTAGTTCTGAGTATGGGACCATTATGCCCTACACTGTGTTCAAGGAGCATACATGTTACTTAGAGTGTCCCTATTACAACCTAAAGGCTTTGGTATACTGGCCGGATGTCAGGCTACTCTTGGCAGGGGATCCCTATTGTAAAGAATACTGGTGCATTAAAGAGAAGGATATCTACTCTTATGGTAAGATTTTACACAACTGTACTTTCTTCCTGCAAGAAATAGTCTAGAAATTGTTTTTTGAATATATTTTTAAGTATTTTGGTGAGGGGAGATAAGATTGCTATAGGTCTAAAGTTATTAATGCCTGTTTAACTTCCTTCTTTATGCAGAGGGATAATGTGTGACTTTTTCCAGAGAGAGGGGATGTGGGATTCCTGGACTGACCTACTTATAAGGATTGTGATAGGAAAGGCAATGCTATTGGCTGCTACTTTTTGGTACTCGCTTGGAAGGTCATCAGCTAAAGAAGAGCATGGCTCAAGTTTGTTTAAGAGTAGTTTTATACAGGATATGGGCATGGTTTGAAGGTGAAAGTGGATATGGTGATATGTGGCTGTTGGGCAGTGTTGGAATTAGATGTTGAGGAATCCTTGGTTAGAGATGCTATACTATCTATAAAATAAGACTTGACTGTATTGCAGTTTCAAGTGGTGAGTATCAGGAGAGGGATTTAGGTACAATTTTTTTTAGGGTTTTGTTTAGTATTATTCTGAAAGCTATTCTAGTATAGCTTTTTGTCTTCATTTATTTGATTTTTAGTAAGAAAAAGAATGAATACACAAAACACGGAATTCTCATAATATCAAATTACAAAATTACAAAACAAATCTATCGAGTAAAAATACCCCATATCATAATCTAAAATTTTCTGCAATGAAAACTTAGATCTGCTACTGGGAATTTCTCTAATTGCCTGGTATTACAAACTGATGAAACCATCTACCTTCAGTTAGAAAGCATAGTCCACTGGCTTCTTCTTGAGAAAAATATCAGCCTGCTGCAGTAATGTTAGGGATCCTAAAACAGTAATAGAAAGGGTTACATTGATTGAGGACCAATATATATACACACAGATATACATACATATATATATATATATATATATATATATATATATATATATATATATATATATATATATATACCAGAAACTTCAAGAAAACACAAGAATTAACACCAATACAGCCAACACCCTATAAAATCATGCAACACTCTTATAGCAACTCTTTTGGAAAACTATTATAAAAAAATGCATCACCCAAAGTATTTCCTAAGACCAACTTTTCTGATCAAATTATTATTAATATGCTAACTGTCATATTACCAAGCTCCCTTCCCCATCACGCAGTACATTCTCAAATACTCCCCAGGTCATAATAGATGAACTGCTACACCAAATGTTATCAATTCTTCTCATCAAAAAGGAACTGAAGAGACTCTCACTATAATCCAAACCTTCATTAAGATGGGTAGCTAGGTATTTTGGCATTTGGGCTGCTTCCAGATCTGGCATCCCTTTCTATAAAGCTCTTCTGACTTGAACAGCAAAAACAACAACAAAAAATCCCTGTTTAAACTGTAGTTTATGCCTCACATGGAATGCATAATGCTGTTTTGTTTAAAACGGTAGCAAGCTATTTGCTACAGTTTATGCAAACAGAGCACTAAAGATTAAGTTAGCAACAAAATTAAAATAAAAACTTTTTTCATTTTAAACTGTTGTAAGCAGTTGCTACAGTTTATGCCACTCACAGAATGTTAAGCACTTCTGCCCACATATGCAATATTGGCTTTCAATTCTGAATGTGAGTAATGTACTGAAGACTGGTCTGGATCTACTGACCATGGCCCCTAGCACTTTGCCTCCTTCACCCTACCATAACTGCACTATTGCCTTTACCATATACCCCCACTATTACTCTGGTTAGGCAATAAGAAAAAAATTCTATGTAAACCTCTAACTTGCATATTTAACCTATCCCTTACTTCTCAAAAACTGCCACAGTCCTTCAAACTATAGCTATAATTCATTCATTCCCAAAAACCTCAGTACCAAACTCATCTAATGTCTACAGACCCATTACAAAATTAACATTGCACTAAAATTATTTGAAAACCTGGTCTACACAAAGATATTCATAGCATTCAAAAACATGCAATACTCGCAGACTGGCAATTTGGTAGAGGTAGATCTTTAACAGCTATTTACTGACTTACAAATTACCTTTACAGTAATGTCACCTCTGCACCACCTTACTTATGTGTGCTAACCTTAACCCTAACCCTAACCCTACACATTAAGTTACTAAAAGCCTCTGTCTACTTGTACCACTACTGACATGACACTCATTCTCAGTCTTGTAACCTAAGTTTATGATAGGAGGTATTTTTACTTAATAGATTTGTTCAGTGTTTTGTGATTCAATATTATAAATATTCAGTGTTTTGTGCAGCAGTTTTTTTCATTCAATCACTTGAGGTTCATGTTTTGAATCTTGACATAATCATATATACATACATGTGTGTGTGTGTGTGTGTGTGTGTGTGTGTGTGTGTGTGTGTGTGTGTGTGCATGTGAGAGAGTGTGCACGCGGTCATAGCATATCTTGTGGCTGGAATGTGATATACGAAACATCTACTGCAACACTTGGGAATGAGTAAATTTGTTATGTGTTATAAAAATTAGACCCCACATATTTCATTAATTATTTTTTATAGTTTTTAGTATGACTTACTTTTCATATTCATTTGAGAGGGATTCACCAATTCCATTATTTGCTTAAAATGTGCAAGAGATAAATGACTGGGTTCCTTTTAACTATAATGCAGTTTTCTCATTTTTTCTAGCAGTTCATTTTCAGTTTATTTTTTTATTGATGTTATTTTTGTATATTTGTTTATTTTTTCTATTGCTAACATGAAGTTTGATTTGGATTCTAGTGGTCTGACTTAGCTGTCTGAGTAGGTGTAATTATTTTAAAGAGTTAGTGTTTATGCTTAATGCATGCATGTATTGCTAGCTGGTTTGTTAGCTTTGCATTTGCTGAGATAATGTCAAAGATAGTCAAAGTAGTATTTCTGTTCAACTGGGAAGCTGATGATATGCATTAGATAGCAATACATGTTTTAATGGTACACATAAATTACAGAAGTAAATGTCTGTGCATTATGAAAAGAGATGCATGAAATTATCCTCACACACACCTCGCTATAGCTATATCTATCAGCATATGTCTGTGTGTGTGTGTGTGTGTGTGTGTGTGTGTGTGTGTGTGTGTGTGTGTGTGTGTGTGTGTGTGTGTGTGTGTGTGTGCATGCGTATGTGCAAAAAAAGTGTGTGTGTGTGTGTGTGTGTGTGTGTGTGTGTGTGTGTGTGTGTGTGTGTGTCTAGATATATATATATATATATATATATATATATATTATAGGTTTATTGTTTATTGAGATGAGGCTACTTCAGGATCTAAATGCAGAATACCTGAACCTGTGGTCCTGTCAGGGTATTAATAAGATAAAAACAACTTTGTAACAAGTTAAGTAGCTTCAGTTGTTTAAAATATGACTAACTGTGAGCCTGCAATGTTTGCATATAATGATGAAGCCCTGACTATGGGCAAGGTGATTGTTTGTTTAGCTTAGGTACCTGGCAACATTGGAAGGGATAATAGACGTGCTTATCCCATGGGAAAGGAGGCTAGAGATCCCTGTGAAATAGATTGCCATGATGATTATTTGGGAAAGTTAGAAGGTAGGCCACTCTAAGGCATGAAGCAAGCATGTCTTCATTACCTGCCTAGCTGAAGAGCTAATGTCAGTACTCTGTGAATGGTGATAGACCCAGACGCAACTCACCAACTACCTCATGATGATGACTTTTGTTGCTACATCTGTCTGTTCCACTTAGATACCCCACTCATGTATAAGGTTGCGTCCCTTAGAAGTCAGACCTCATTCCATTCGGTATTAGGATCATGTCAAGAACAATTGGGCAGGAGCAGCTGTGGGAACCTGAGGCTTGTAATGGCACAGAAATAGGAAAAAACACAACTGCAATTCTTAACAGGTTGGGAAAAGATGGGAAGGGAGAGGAACAAGAGAAAATAAGACTGTTTTTTTTTTGCAATCAAAAATTAAAAGAACCACATTCCCCATTGGATGATCCCCAGCATCCTCTCAGAGGTAAGGACAAAAGCTGTCTCAAACTTGAGAACTAAAAAAAAAAAAAACATTGTGTAAACCCATAATAGCTATTTGCTATTTCTAATACCTTTCTAAACTGTAGCAAAGATCTGATTGCTGTGACACATGCTGACAGCACATGCAAAACTGTCTGAAACACCTTTGCTAAACAGTAGCTAATTAGCTTTACTACCTCCTTGCTACAGTTTCTAACACACAAACACTAATGGACTCTTACCTTAAACAGATGTTGCAGCTGCTGCTGAGACTGTTTGCTGGGACTGATCATCAGTGCACATCCACAATGCTGATATTGCCTTCTTACAGCTTGTACCTGGGGTAATCACCACCTTAGCTTTCCTTTGTTACAGCTTTGCAAATCTATACTCAGCATTAAAAAAATAAAAGTAACTGAAGCATGAATTGCACTTCGCATTCACTACAATTAAAAAAAAAAGGAAACACTTACTGCACATACAAAATCCACACGCAGGCCCCAGGAACAACACTATTTACTTAAGTCAGATACCTAGAAATTTAATTAATTCATGTCAAAATGAAAAAGTCAAAATAAAAGAGTAAAAATAAAATTAAAACAAACACTGAACACAACTAGCCAATTGGAAATAGTATTTCATTATTGAAACGAACCTAAAAAAATTAAGTCAGTAACATTAACAAATTCTAATAGAAGTCTCAGTACTCTACTAAACACATAAAAACTTCCACTCTTGAAAAAAATTATAAATACTTTAGTTAAAATATGCTACTAAAATCCATTAGAAATTGTACATAATCTTAAAATGACACAGAAAACAAAAATTCATATAGTACTTGGTAATCTGAGTTGTGTAATGCTTGAAATATTTTGTATTATAGCATTAGAGAACTTGCTCTGTGATTCATAGTTTCATCACTTATGAAATTCATTCATTTAACTTATAGTGCAATATATTTCACATATCACATATCAAACCGACTTGTATTCCATACAGGTGTTCGACTTGTGGTAATAAACACCCTTAGTTTTACAGGTTGAATGCAGAAATATGCACATGTACATACATGTATGTGTTTATGTTATGTAGATATACATATAGTTCTACAAATCTCAGCCATGAAAGACAAATTACGATGTGGCATAGCTGATGGGGTCTAGCATTAATAGTATTTTAGATAATCTACAGCATATGGCAGAAGTAACAAGTCTTTGAATGTCTGGCTCTGTGTGCATTCCTGTTTCACCTGCCTATTCCAGCACAGACAGCATATAAGTGTTTCCGCACTTTAGTAGCCATTATGAACAGCTATGTCATGTGAAATGCTTAATGTACAGACTGCTAACATAAAATGAATAGTGTAACCGCATTTAGTAATGACCAAGGGGAATGTGATATCTGTCATACAGCTAGTAGAAAGGAGGATTAACATTCAATTAATTTATAAGAGAAGTACAGAAGTACCATCCTGTGTGTTCTTGCTCATTTTCATCTCCAGCAATGTTCCTCCAGTTATTTAACCCATAAGGGGATGTCAGCATTAAAGCCTGACATTTTGTAATATGCATGTGCATCAGAAGAAATAACTTGGCTTTATCATAAGTTCTGTATAGCCCTATCTGGCATGATACAAACGGTCTTGCAGAAGACAGTGGGAGTCATTTAGAAGATGTAGTTTCAAAAAAAGTGAATTATACTGGAGTTAGTTTGGTTGTAATAAAGTAGGAAAAGGGCAGTGTGGTAGAATCAGTGATTGCAAAGTCATTCCCAGTGAAACAGCTGACCCACAACATAAACCACTGGTTGCCACAATCAGCTGCAAGTAGTGCTCAGAGAATGCTCTAGGGTCAGCAGAGGCTAGGTTGAAGACCTGGAAGTTGAATGGAGAGAACGCATAACAGTTCAAAAAATTACTCAGGGTTCTAGCACCCCAAAAAGAAGAGGGGGTTGGTGGAGCTGAAGAAAATGGCAACACCTCAAAACAGCATGTGTGAGGACTACAGAACAGATATGCAGCCAAGCCAGGTATGGAAATAAGGTGCATAAGGAAAGCTAGTGGTGGAATGTAGAAGTCCAGGAAGTCATCAAAAGAAAGGAGTGCAGGAAAAAGTGGGTGATAGAAAAGACAGACCAGGTTAGCAAGGAATGCTGGTTAGCTAACAAAGAGGCTAAGATAGTAGCTGCAATAGCAAAGAACAAGGCATCAGAGATACTTTATCAGCTTCTATAAAGTGACTCAGTAGATGGCACAAAGAAATTATATTCAGTTTCAAGGCAAAGACAGAAAGATAAAGAAGATAGTCAGACACCCTTCATAATGTATGCTAGCAAAAACCTGCTCACCAGTCCACAAGACAGCAAAGGTCAATGAGAGGAGTATTTCCAGCAGCTTCTGAATGAAGAAAACCCTAGAGAAGCTGTACTCTCCCAGACACAGCCTATGATGTATGACATGGAGGAGCCCATCAGAAGTAAGAACAGTACTAAGGAAAATTAAATCAGGGAAAGCAGCAGGTTCAGATGAGGTCATTCCGAAAAAACACACAAAAACACAGAGCACCAGCAGTTCATTCAAAGGAGCTTTACTTTCACCATTAAAACATCTGGTACCTCAGCTTTTTGCTTTCAAGGATACAAAAGTGTCCACATGCGCACAATATATACCAGGTGAACCCCACCATAATTATAACGCCATTAAGTTCTTAAAGTGCACAGTGCACATTAAAACAAATCGTTTTAATATGACACAAATCACAAACAATAATATATAAAATTACAGCAATAACAACAACTAACAATTATACCTAATATAATTTAAACTAATGTAAACTTAATTCAATTTACTTAATTTAATTAAAGTTAAATTTAAATTAACTTCCAAATTCAAACCCCTTGGATGAAGTGTACCAAAATTCATAATTAATTTGCTCTCCAATTCATTTAATTTTTGACTGATATCACCTCCCCTATACAAAATAGGTTGGGCTAAGATGCTAAAAAAGAATGAACTATCACTATCACCATGCATATTATTAAAATGTCACTCCACCGCTACCTAGTTCTATTGAGTGCTTTTTACGTGCATGTGAATTTGATTTCTATGCCTATTATAAAGAGAAAGGACATAAAAATTGTTCTATAACATGAGTGAGTTACAAAGAAATAGTTTAGACTCATTATGTAATGATGAAAGTGTGGTGTTTAGACCTGCAGATAAAGGGGGGGGGTAGTATTAATGGATTCCAGTTTTTATAATGATATGATGAATATGATGTTATGTGATGACACTGCTTATTTAATGATTAATAGATCTGAAGTCATATCAATAATTAGAAATGTCCAAGATACGCTCTACGATCTCCTGATGTCAAGATGCATTGATAAACAGCTATATGACTATTTGGATATTGAGGCCCCTTTGATTCCTATCATTAAGGGGCTGCCCAAAATGCATAAAGGGGTGTATCCCCCACCAGTACGACCGATAGTATCTGGCCAGTCATGGGCAACTGAGAATGCCTCACAGTATGTACAGTTTAAATTGGCCCCGCTAACAGAAAAAATACCAACTATATTAAAAAATTCGTATAAATTATTGGAAGATCTTGAAAATTCGCAATGGATTGAAAAAGTGAATTATGAGACACTAATGGTTACCTTAGATATAAGGAACCTGTTTACAAGTATACCCAATGAGTTTGGTGTGGAGGCTGTTAGAAGCTGCATGAATGACTATGGCATGGTCAATCAAAATGAACAATTTATTATATGTACCTTATTAGAGCTGATACTTAATAATAACATCTTTATGTATCAAGATAAGATCTTTAAACAAATATGGGGGGTAGCCATGGGCACCCCTTGCGCAAATGTATATGCCAATATAGCAGTATATGAATGGGAGAGAACTTACGTCCTGAATAATGAAAATTTTATTGCCAATGCTATTTACTATAGGAGATTTGTGGATGACATTATACTTTTTTGGAATGGTAGTATGGAGTCCTTACATAATTTTATTGAGTATATGGAATCAACTACCTCCTTCCTTAGCTTTACATATGAAGCCACATTGAATAAGGTTAACTACCTTGATATAACAATAATGAAAAACAATAATAATAGATTTACAACATCGCTATTCAGAAAACCTTGTTGGAAAAATGGTATATTACATCATGAGAGTATGCACCCTCGCCACATTTTTCCTAACATTGTAAAAAATCAAATGGCCAGAATAACTAGACTATGTAGTGACATCAAGGATAGAGAACAATTGTTAAATTTTCAAATCAAGTGTTTTAAGAATAGGGGTTATCCAGATTATTTGCAAACTCCCCCCAAAGATAGTAACAACATAATTCCTAATGCTAGCCATAAGCGAGGTAATTTTGGACATCTTAGTAAATCATATATAGGTAAGGTGCAATATGACATCAAATTTACTAATGATGTCAGATACATCAAAGAAATCGTTTATAAGAATTGGAAGTTACTTTATATGAACAAAGAATTGAAAAATGTGGTGGATGAACACCCTATTTTCAGATATAGTAACTGTCCAAATTTAAAAAGGCTACTATGCAAAGAGAGAATATTACACACACCCTTGGACATTAGAACTAATTTTAGGCGAGGAACATTTCCATGTAAGAAATGCTGTGTATGCAATTATATCAGTGACCAACAGACATATGAAAATCCACAGACTGGCTATAAGTTTATTCCGAATTTTTATGCCACATGTGATACCACAAATATAATTTATTTGGCCACATGTGACAACTGCAATGTCTACTATGTGGGTATGACAACACGTAGGCTCAGAGATCGAGCCTACAACCACCTATATGACATACGGAAGATGAACATCAGTAATGCACTAGCCAGACATTGTCAATTATTTCCATCTCATGTATTTAAATTTAAAGTCTTACAGATACTTCATCATAATAGAAGGGAAGGTAATGCACTGGGCACCTTAGAACTTTTCGAGTTGAAATGGATATTATTACTTAGGGCACATGTAGAGCCAGGCTTAAACACAGCCCTTAACATCAGACCAGCACTATTATAGAGATACCATCCTATAGGTTAGAGCAGAAATTTATCAATAGCATGTATACAAGCTGAAGTTTTATATAATAGGGATATATGGATTTATATACCTTATATCATTTTATTGTTTTAATTTATACAACAGTGTTAATAACAAAAATATATGTTCCTTTATATCAATATATTCACTTATTATTATTATTTTGTAATTCATTGACTGATTTATTTTTATGTTATTTATTAATATACATATTCTAAATTAATTTTATTTGATATATTTATGGCCTGGATACATTTCATTATCAAATAGTCTTATGAATACGCTACATGCTATTCAGTACTAATGTGAATTAATTTATATTAGTATATATGTTCAGGCTTAAGATAGATAAGCATATTATACTATGTTGTTGTCATAATCAGTAATTAGAATTATAAACACATATTTTTAGTTGGGTAAAGTATATTCTGTATGACCAATGATTTATTATTTGTATAGATGTGTTTTATGAAATACTGAAGGAAAACTTTATATATTTTAACGTGTTGTATATATTTTTAGAACCCAATGCAATATAGGGTGTAAAGAGCTGCATTTGCAGGAAGCGTTTTCTCTATATGAAGTATAGCTTTAAGTATAAATGGTATTAACTGATTAACAACTGCTTAATTGTTTTTAGCTGCCAAAAATGGCGATTAATTAGGGCGTATGCCATACTATATAAAATGTATTCATTTTGTAAAAATTTTGTAACCGGATGAAGCGCACTCGTTAGGTGCGTGAAAGCGCTTGTTTTACTAAATAAATATATTTACTGCTTATCGTGGAAGCTTCAGTGATTTGTTGAATACACTGAATATATTTTTATTTACTGAAGCCTTGGATGGTCGTGCTGGGTCTGGTGCTGATATTTTGGTTTCTCTTGTTTTTGTTCCTGGCTAACCATCACACGATGGAAACTCTGAATATAGAGCTGGACTATACACCGAAAGTTACTAGTGATGCTACGAACTGGAATGCCATTTTCCACCAACGTGAAAATTCTTTGTTGAACTTTAATAATCAAGGTAACGCTCCACAAGAGGTGAATACCTATAATGAGAACATGCAAGATTTCTATGGAGATTTGAGGAGCATGGAGAGTAACCTTTACAAACTTCATAGGCTCATTTGGCAGAGGAGACACCTGGAGGCGTGCCTGCACTTTAAGGTTATTCCGCGAGGCATGCGCGTCCTCTGTATGCCGAGCTATGGAGAAGCTCATCCAGAGCTCCTACGAAGATGGCAACAACTAAACCTAGATCTTGGCAACAGATACCTGAGACTACTTATTGATTATTTTCAACCGGTGGAGAACGAACTAATTGGTAAAGTTGAAGGTGAGCACAATAGTATGGTTGCTAAATATAAAAGTGAACATTGCTTATCTAAGCTTAATAATATGTTATCACAAGTGACTTTCTACAGCAATAAGCTGGAACAAGTGAAGCTAAAAAAGTTAAAAAGAGACTGTAATGATTTCCATGTCGGCAACATTTTTATATGGCCGAGATATAATGAGACAATAGCAACCGGAGAATTAAATCAAGCTAACAATGATATAGCGAGTAGTTTAACTACCAATAGCAATACCGCTAATCCAGAAAACACTGTATCTAATAGTGGCATGTCCACTTTAGAAGTAGATATTGTCTCACCTGCTTCTTCCTTACCTTGCAACCAGCAAGGGCTGAAAGGTGTAATAACAGGAGCTAGACCGAAAGAAGGTACTTGTGTTCTGAATACTGCTCCCAATATGGCATCGATTTTAAACTCCCCGCTTCCATACAAACAACGAGTCCCGATGCGATCTACCAGCAGGGGAAGGGGGAAGCGCAAGATGTCAGGCGACAATTGGGAGAACAGGAAGAAGAAACATTAAATATTCTGTTTTTTAATATTTCATCTCGGGAACTGACTGAATCTGAATGCTCTGTACTTAACAAGGGCTTATCGTTTATCCCTTCTCGAGGCAGTGAACTTTCTGACACCCTTATAATGCTTCGGAAATTTACCAGAAAACTGGCCTTGAGACTTTTATTTCATGATGAATGTAACAATGAATGTAAGGACTTATTGTCAAAAAATACTGTTCTTAAAAGGAAAAGCACTTTCACTCCACCGCTACCTAGTTCTGTTGAGTGCTTTTTACGTGCATGTGAATTTGATTTCTATGCCTATTATAAAGAGAAAGGACATAAAAAATTGTTCTATAACATGAGTGAGTTACAAAGAAATAGTTTAGACTCATTATGTAATGATGAAAGTGTGGTGTTTAGACCTGCAGATAAAGGGGGGGGGGGTAGTATTAATGGATTCCAGTTTTTATAATGATATGATGAATATGATGTTATGTGATGACACTGCTTATTTAATGATTAATAGATCTGAAGTCATATCAATAATTAGAAATGTCCAAGATACGCTCTATGATCTCCTGATGTCAAGATGCATTGATAAACAGCTATATGACTATTTGGATATTGAGGCCCCTTTGATTCCTATCATTAAGGGGCTGCCCAAAATGCATAAAGGGGTGTATCCCCCACCAGTACGACCGATAGTATCTGGCCAGTCATGGGCAACTGAGAATGCCTCACAGTATGTACAGTTTAAATTGGCCCCGCTAACAGAAAAAATACCAACTATATTAAAAATTCAGATAAATTATTGGAAGATCTTGAAAATTCGCAATGGATTGAAAAAGTGAATTATGAGACACTAATGGTTACCTTAGATATAAGGAACCTGTTTACAAGTATACCCAATGAGTTTGGTGTGGAGGCTGTTAGAAGCTGCATGAATGACTATGGCATGGTCAATCAAAATGAACAATTTATTATATGTACCTTATTAGAGCTGATACTTAATAATAACATCTTTATGTATCAAGATAAGATCTTTAAACAAATATGGGGGGTAGCCATGGGCACCTTGCATAAATGTATATGCCAATGTAGCAGTATATGAATGGGAGAGAACTTACGTCCTGAATAATGAAAATTTTATTGCCAATGCTATTTACTATAGGAGATTTGTGGATGACATTATACTTTTTTGGAATGGTAGTATGGAGTCGTTACATAATTTTATTGAGTATATGGAATCAACTACCTCCTTCCTTAGCTTTACATATGAAGCCTCATTGAATAAGGTTAACTACCTTGATATAACAATAATGAAAAATAATAATAATAGATTTACCACATCGTTATTCAGAAAACCTTGTTGGAAAAATGGCATATTACATCATGAGAGTATGCACCCTCGCCATATTTTTCCTAACATTGTAAAAAATCAAATGGCCAGAATAACTAGACTATGTAGTGACATCAAGGATAGAGAACAATTGTTAAATTTTCAAATCAAGTGTTTTAAGAATAGGGGTTATCCAGATTATTTGCAAACTCCCCCCAAAGATAGTAACAACACAATTCCTAATGCTAGCCATAAGCGAGGTAATTCTGCACATCTTAGTAAATCATATATAGGTAAGGTGCAATATGACATCAAATTTACTAATGATGTCAGATACATCAAAGAAATCGTTTATAAGAATTGGAAGTTACTTTATATGAATAAAGAATTGAAAAATGTGGTGGGTGAACACCCTATTTTCAGATATAGTAACTGTCCAAATTTAAAAAGGCTACTATGCAAAGAGAGAATATTACACACACCCTTGGACATTAGAACTAATTTTAGGCGAGGAACATTTCCATGTAAGAAATGCTGTGTATGCAATTATATCAGTGACCAACAGACATATGAAAATCCACAGACTGGCTATAAGTTTATTCCGAATTTTTATGCCACATGTGATACCACAAATATAATTTATTTGGCCACATGTGACAACTGCAATGTCTACTATGTGGGTATGACAACACGTAGGCTCAGAGATCGAGCATACAACCACCTATATGACATACGGAAGATGAACATCAGTAATGCACTAGCCAGACATTGTCAATTATTTCCATCTCATGTATTTAAATTTAAAGTCTTACAGATACTTCATCATAATAGAAGGGAAGGTAATGCACTGGGCACCTTAGAACTTTTCGAGTTGAAATGGATATTATTACTTAGGGCACATGTAGAGCCAGGCTTAAACACAGCCCTTAACATCAGACCAGCACTATTATAGAGATACCATCCTATAGGTTAGAGCAGAAATTTATTAATAGCATGTATACAAGCTGAAGTTTTATATAATAGGGATATATGGATTTATATACCTTATATCATTTTATTGTTTTAATTTATACAACAGTGTTAATAACAAAAAATATATGTTCCTTTATATCAATATATTCACTTATTATTATTATTTTGTAATTCATTGACTGATTTATTTTTATGGTATTTATTAATATACATATTCTAAATTAATTTTATTTGATATATTTATGACCTGGATACATTTCATTATCAAATAGTCTTATGAAATACGCTATATGATATTCAGTACTAATGTGAATTAATTTATATCAGTATATATGTTCAGGCTTAAGAAAGATAAGCACATTATACTATGTTGTTGTTATAATCAGTAATTAGAATTATAAACACATATTTTTAGTTGGGTAAAGTGTATTCTGTATGACCAATGATTTATTATTTGTATAGATGTGTTTTATGAAATACTGAAGGAAAACGTTATATATTTTAACATGTGTTGTATATATTTTTAGAACCCAATGCAATATAGGGTGTAAAGAGCTGCATTTGCAGGAAGCGTTTTCTCTATATGAAGTATAGCTTTAAGTATAAATGGTACTAACTGATTAACAACTGCTTAATTGTTTTTAGCCGCCAAAAATGGCGATTAATTAGGGCGTATGCCATACTATATAAAATGTATTCATTTTTTAAAAATTTTGTAACCTGATGAAGCGCACTCGTTAGGTGCGTGAAAGCGCTTGTTTTACTAAATAAATATATTTACTGCTTATCGTGGAAGCTTCAGTGATTTGTTGAATACACCATTAAAACATCTGGTACCTCAGCTTTTTGCTTTCAAGGATACAAAAGTGTCCACATGCGCACAATATATACCAGGTGAACCCCACCATAATTATAACGCCATTAAGTTCTTAAAGTGCACAGTGCACATTAAAACAAATTGTTTTAATATAAGACACAAATCACAAACAATAATATATAAAATTACAGCAATAACAACAACTAACAATTATACCTAATATAATTTAAACTAATGTAAACTTAATTCAATTTACTTAATTTAATTAAAGTTAAATTTAAATTAACTTCCAAATTCAAACCCCTTGGATGAAGTGTACCAAAATTCATAATTAATTTGCTCTCCAATTCATTCAATTTTTGACTGATATCACCTCCCCTATACAAAATAGGTTGGGCTAAGATACTAAAAAAGAATGAACTATCACTATCACCATGCATATTATTAAAATGTTCCCCTACAGGACTTCTGAAGTTTCTATTCCAAATATCACGCGAGTGCTCCATAATCCTAATTTCGACAGCCCTCTTAGTTTGTTCTATGTACCATTTTATATTACTGCATCCACATCCCACTGCAGAAACCACCCCACAAGATTCATTCATTCATTTATTGTTAGTGGTTGTTATTGTTGTATTTTTATATATCAGTGTTTGTGATTTGTGTCATATTAAAACGATTTGTTTTAATATGTACTGTGCACTTTAAGAACTTAATGTTGTTATAATTATGGCGGGGTTCACCTGGTATATATACTGAGTGTATACACACTTTTGTATCCTTTAAGGTGAAAGGCTGTGGTACCAGATGTGTTAATGGTGAAAGTAAAGCTCCTTTGAACGAACCACTGGTACTCTGTGTATCACAGATATGATAAAGATGTTGGTAGAGATACGCAAAAAATGGATCCTGATTGTACTCAAAGCAATATAGAGACAGGCATATTCCAGATGACTGGAAAATAATCATACTAGTGCCAGTGTCCAAGAATGAGGGGGAAGTTTACAACTGTGGGAAGTACGAAGGTATCAAACTCCTGTGACACTGTGTGAAATTTCTAGAGAAGGTGAACGATAAACAAATCCACAGAGCAGCAGAAAGTGAGATGGAAGAGGAGTAGTTCAGATTCAGATCAGTATGCAGCACAAGTCACCCAATGTTTTCAGTGAGGCAGATAGTTGAGAAGAAGCTAGGGATCAGGTAAGAGTCCAACTGGGCATTCCTAGACTTGGAGAAAGCATATAACAAGGTCACAAGAAAGCTGATTTGGACAGTCTTACAGTGGTTCAAAGTCCTAGAAAGATTGGTAGAATTAGTGCAGGTTATGTAGAAGGACCCAATGACAAGTATAAAGAGTGTTTGGTCTCACAGAGGGGTTTCCAGTGAGAGTGGGTGTGCAACAGGGTTCTTCCATAAGCCCACTTCTCCTCATACTGGTGATGGACTACATTAGCAAAGGGACTGGAAGGGACAGATCAACAAAGTCGCTGCATGTAGACAATGTGACATTACAGACAGACTCTGAGCAAGACTTGTAGCAAAGGATAGGGGAATGGAATGCAAAATTGAAGACATACAGGATACAACTGAGCAACTAAGTACAGATAGGATAGTTGTAGTGGCAGCAAATGGGGGAATTCAGAAGAAGCTGAGAATTGAGATAGAAAGAAAACTACTGGAACAGGTTAATAACTTCAGTTATCTGTGAGGGGTGGTTAAAGAGAAGGGGAGTTTGAATGAGGACTTCAAAGCTAGAATCAGAGGGGCTGTAGCAATCTGGCACAGTGTGTCTGGTAGTATGTAACAGAAGAATGCCAAAGAAGCTGAAAAGTAAGGTGCACAAGACAATGGTGCGACCAGTAATACTGTTTGGTACAGAAACTCGAGCACTGAAGACAGAGCAATTGAGGGAGTGAGAGGTGATGGAGATGAAGTGCCTGAGACAAGTCATAGGATATGTACTGGTAGACAGATTAAGAAATAAGGACATCAGAGCAGACACCCAAGTATTTCCAGTTGCAGACAAGATCAAAGAAATGTATTCTGGTGGTTCAGACATGTGCAAAAAAGCAGAAGACAATCTGGTGAAAAAAAAAATTTCAGACAGACAGGAAGAAGCCAAGAAGAAATGAGAGTATCCAGCAAGAAATGTATAGTTATCTCCTTTGGGAAAAAATATGTACCCATGAATTACCACATAGGTAGCAGTACACTAAACACCGAAAGTGTGATAAGAGACTTAGGGACACAGGTGGACAGTGGTTTCACCTTCGATAACCATATTGCCACAACAGTCAGGAAATCCTTCTATGTGGCACACCTCATCACTAAGGGATTTTCATCCAGAAAAAAGGAGGTCATTGTCCCACTGTACTCATCCCTCATTAGACCCATTATAGAATACAATGCCCCATTTGGTATGTACCTCTTAAGACACCTGCAACAACTGGAAAGGCTGCAGAAATACCTCACTAAAAGAATCACAGGCTAAAGCTGATGCCCTATGCTGACCGCCTTAAAAAACTCCAGCTATACTCTGTCACATATTGTCTACTCAGAGGCGATCTCTGCTTAACATACAAGGCCATGTTAAACCCAGAACTGTTGGACATGCTACATTTAAAGAAATCCCAAGTCCCTCAAAGCCACACACTCCAGGGATCTAAACCTTGTCATCACAATAAACAAAACATGCTGGAGGGATAGGTTCCTGACTCAGAGACTCCCCAGACTCTGGAATAGACTTCGCATACATGTCAAGCAGAGCGCCTCTTTGGCCATCTTCAAAAGGAACCTTGATGACTGGATGGGAGAAAGGAAATTCACCCCAGGGATCATGTCAGTCACCCTGCTAGACAGGGGTCTCGGGAAGTAAATAGTGTGTGAAGAAATAGCCAGGGAATTGTTATGGCAGGCTTGTATAGACCCTAGAACCGATAGTCTAGTACCAACCTATGAACCTATGAAAGAGGTGGATGGATTGTATTAGAGAAGACCTGTGACAGTCAGGCATGAGTGCTAAAGAAGGTAGGAGAGTGCCACTGAATCAAAAGAGAGGGTGACAGTTGAACTGACATCCTGACCTTATGTGGAAAATGGGGGAAAAAGGGGGTTAATGATGATGATGAGTAGCAGGAGCTACCGAATTAAACAACAAAGGACACTGCTTTCGTTTTTTATTTCATGAAAAACGTAAGAAATTGTGGAGATATTTTTATGTTGTGCTTGGAAAAAAGACATTTTGAAATAATCTCTGCAGACTAGGCCTGTCATATTGATTTCTTTGGCACTATTTTAGGCAGGTACTATTATTTTTTTTGGTGGGGGGTAGTATTCAACAATCATCAAACTTTATCTATATACTCCTGTTGACCCACCCTTTTTCTCCTCATACCTTGCATCATACCACCACACATCACCTAGTTGGCAGGTTTGTTACCTCTAGAAGGGATTAGTCCTGATGGAAGACATTATTGCTAACAGGCTGTCTGACAGTGTTTCCATTCCCTGTAATTTGTTTGTGGGTGGTCTGTTCCTTGCATTGTGAATTGTCCTTCCAGTGGCACACTTTTAAATGTCTGTCTATTGGTGGATGAAATTCAAGGTAACAGATGCCTTTCATTATGAAAGGATTAGATTTTCAATGTTATGTGCCTAGCTCACAGAGGTCACCCTGCTGGCTGGCCTGCATGGTGCAGTGTCTTGCCTTGCCAAGTTGAATGTGAGTCTATGCTTCCATGTACTCTCAATGGACAGCTGTGGCCAAAACCCTGTTTATATAGGCTCATGGTTGCCCAGTCCCTTTTAAGTGAGCTACTCTACCTGAGCTTCCACACAGAGTCCTTGTAACAAGCCCTTGGCTAACGTCTGAGACCCTGCCAAAGTACAATTGTTTTACCAAGGCCCAAGCTAATACATGAGCCCCTGCCAAAGCAGAGTTCTGTTACCAGTGCTCTGGCCAGCTCATCCTCACCAGGGATGGGCACACTGACATCAGCCAGCCAGTGCTGAAGCCTCTAACTGGACTCTGGTGATTTGTGGTGATTTGTAACACAGTCCAGGCGTTATCTGTCTGTGTAACAGAGCCAGATTTTAGGCACCAAATTTTATATGTGTGGTTCTTTTCTTATAGTGAAAGCAACCATTAGGCTCATTTGCTCAACTTAGATACTGATCCAGCAATTCTTACCAATTAGATAGCAAAGGAGATTAGCATGCTTTACATTGTTTGGTACATGCAAATCCTGAACGTAGCTTACAAATGGGCAAATGTAGGGTTAGAGGAGGGTATAAAAAATCCCTACTAGTGAATCCTAAGCTCTTCCTGAAAGAACAGCAATATGATTTATGTGCACTCAGGTATGTAAACATGTATAGAATCTCTTTCTCTCTCAAACACATATATGCAAACACAGAAAAATGTGCATACATACATACACTC